>NC_133508.1:6870000-7117500 GCF_049354715.1 Callithrix jacchus | reverse complement strand
ACTCCTTCTCTGCTCCATCCTCCTTGGCTTGCTGTCCTTCTTCTGTGGGAGAAAGAATCGGGCTGTCCTGCAGGGTCTGTCCTTGGCCTCTTCCCTTCCCTCTTTCCTCTGAGAATGGACTTTTCCTTGGCTCCTCGGCTCTCAGCTCTGCTGATGATGCTCACTTCTGCTTCTAGTTCCTCCCTCCAGCCTGGTGCTTCTGTCTACAGCAGCGCAGGGCAATTCCACTTGCTCATCCCGATAAATCTCCATCACCCAAATGGCAGAGAGCACATTCAACTCCTCCTCCTCCTCAACCAGCATCTGTCAACACCTAGCCTTTCTTCTTCCAGACACTTAAGAGTGAGCTTCTCCTATGAGCTGGGCACTCAGCATGGGAGAGTAAGGAGAGGAAATATGTAACCCTTGTCTTCAAATCTCTTACAGTCCAGAAGCAGAAAGAAGAGCCAATGGAAGAATTCTGGACAAGAGGTATGGATATGAACACATGCTGTCTGCTAGCAAGGACAGATCACATTTAAAGGAGGAAAAAACAAAACGGAGAGACTGCTTGTTTGTCAGTAAGAACACATCTTGTTAGACTGGAAAGAGAACAAAACTGGAGTTAGCCAGGCTGAAGGTTCAGGGCAGGATGCATGCAGCCGGAGCCAGGGTGTGTGCATTATGGGAATGAAGGCCCAGGCAGGATGCATGCAGCCAGAGCCAGGGTATGTACATTATGGGAATATAAAGGGTTCTGCACTAAAGCTAAGTCTTTGCCTGAGATGAGGCCAGCATGGGACCCTTCACCCTAGAGGACCTGAGT
Source organism: Callithrix jacchus (assembly GCF_049354715.1). Classification (NCBI taxonomy): domain Eukaryota; kingdom Metazoa; phylum Chordata; class Mammalia; order Primates; family Cebidae; genus Callithrix; species Callithrix jacchus. Next base: position 7,116,695 of record NC_133508.1, on the reverse strand, counting down.
TAGGTAGGTTAGTGGTACTGCTGGGGCCCGTGACCCACCGGCCCAGAGTCTGGCTGATTGACTTTACCCAAGAATCCATGGAACCCCTCCATTGTCTAGAAGGCAAGGCAGGAGCCTCAACTGATTCTCCAGTTCTAATAGGAGAAAAGGAGAGAGGCGGAGAGAGAGAGAGAGAGAGAGAGAGAGAGAGACAGACAGACAGACAGACAGACAGACAGAGGAGGTCAGCTATATTAGCCTGTTTTCATGCTGCTAATAAAGACATACCGAGACCGGGCAATTATAAAGCAAAGAGGATTAATTGAGTCAAAGTTCCACATGGCTGGGGAGGTCTCACCATCATGGCAGAAGGCAAGGAGGAGCAAAATCACATGTTACATGGTGGCAAGCAAGAGAGAATGAGGGCCAAGAGAAATGGGAAACCCCTTACAAAACCTAAAACCATCAGATCTCCTGAGACTTATTACTACCATAAGAACAGTAGGGGAACCCCATTCCCATGATTCAGTTATCTCCCATGGGGTCCCTCCCACAACATATGGGAATTATGGGAACTATGATTCAAGATGAGATTTGGGTGGAACACAGTCCCAAACCATATCATCACCCCTGTAAAGGTGAAGGCTGCTTCAGACTTCAGAACTCAGATATGTCTGAGCAATGGAGTATCTGGGGCAGTGCTGGGTCTAGACTCATGCTAAATGCCAGCCATGGGGGATGAGTTTACTCCATGTCCCAGTAGTCAGTTTATAGCTCATTGGTTTAAAGACAGAACAAATAGATAAACAGCCCACTAAAACAACACAAACAAACAAAAGGAAAAGCTCGGATGAGTTGCCTTTCAGAGCCGAACCAATGACAAGAGATACCATCGAAGAAGGGCTCAGGAAAAGGAGACAGTGTGACTCATGCCCTGGCAGGAGCGGAGGGTACCTCTGGGTTCACCTGTCCTCTGGGCCAGAGGGGAACAGTTTGCTTCCCACTCACATCACATTTCCAAACACAGGATGTGCAGATGTGCATGGTGTGTGTATGTGTATGCATGCGTGCTCTGGGGGAGAGGAAAGTGGATTAGTTGTGTGTGTAAAGTGTCTGGTGCATGCAAGTGTCTCTACCAATTTAAAAGAATTTAACAAAGAGCCAAGTGATTGTCAGGGCTTAAAGGAGCAGGGCAAGCAGATTAACAACAATCTCTGGACTCAACAGCATTTCACTAATTGGCACCATTTGTCTTGACTCCACCTTACCTTCCTCGCCTGCTCTCCACAGGAGACGATACCTTGGTCTCCTTGCCAGCACAAATCCCTAAAATGCCCAATAAAAGAGGAACAGAAATTTCCTTTAAGCTCATACACTCATTTCTGTTAAGCTCATTTCATTTCTTGAAACTGTTTTGGGGAGCTGAGTGCAGGGAGTCTACCAGTCATCCCTCCCGCTGTACTGGGGCTCGAGGTCTCCATATTTTCTCAGCTCTACTTGGCCTGCCTGGAGCCCCTTGCAAGGAGGCAAGACTGAATGCTTTGTGATATTTTATTCCTCCATTCCCTGCACTTCATCCTCATCCTAAACACTGAGACAAGTTTAATATGCTTGCAACAGAGGGCTCAGAATTCTTTTATGCAGAGTTTTAAAAAGCCCCCCACCTCAGCACTAATCCACTCTGCCCTTAGTCCTTGGCCACAGCCCATTCCTTGGGAGAACTCTAGGCACATGAGCACCTGGGTATTTGATATTGCAAAAAAAGCAGAGGGCAGAGGAGATTCCGTAGACTGGGTTTCTAGTCCCAACTTTGCCACTCACCAGCCGTGGAAGTCTGAGAACAGCCTATGGTCTCTTTGAGTCCCTTTGTCTCCATCTGTAACAGAAAGGATTTAGAGAGATTATCATAGGAGCTCATTTTTGGCCCTGATGCTCTATTTTTCTGTCATTTGAAAGCTAACCCAGGTGTTGGGAAAGTCGTGGGAAACACAAAATGGCTTAAGAACCATGGAGACAGAGGGCTTTGCCCCAGCTCAAGTCACAAGGCTTGTAGCCACCAAGTGTCCTATTGAGAAGAGTGAAGCAAGGCCCTCAGGGAAAGAGGACTCAAGTTGCCAAAGCCAGGATGTGTCCCTTTGGGATTAAGGTCTAGGAATGGGTAAAAAGAGATTTTAAAGATGGGAAAACTGGTGAAGTGGTCATTCTACTGAAGAGCAGAATTCCTCGGCTAGGAAGGGTTCGTGAAGGACACCTTATCTCCGGCAATGCAGCATCATCTGCCCTGCATGGCTCTCTTGCTGGTGTTATTGCCCGGATTTTAAGTTAGAGTGAGTGTATAATTAAGAAATTAATTAATAGGCGCTCCCCAGTAATTTGTGTTCCCACACTGGAGTCAATAAATGTATGCAACATTTGACCAAGGATAAAGGGCCAGTGTCTCTCTTTTTAACTGATCTTTGAGAAATGCAATTTAAGAATATATGAGGGCCAGGCGCGGTGGCTCAAGCCTGTAATCCCAGCACTTTGGGAGGCTGAGACGGGTGGATCACAAGGTCAAGAGACTGAGACCATCCAGGTCAACATGGTGAAACCCCATCTCTACTAAAAATACAAAAAATTAGCTGGGCATGGTGGCGCCTGCCTGTAATCCCAGCTACTCGGGAGGCTGAGGCAGGAGAATTGCCTGAGCCCAGGAGGCGGAGGTTGCGGTGAGCCGAGATCGCGCCATTGCACTCCAGCCTGGGTAACAAGAGCGAAACTCCGTCTCAAAAAAAAAAAAAAAAAAGAATATATGAGATAGCCGGACATGGTGGCTCATGCCTGTAATCCCAGCACTTTGGGAGGCTGAGGCAGGAGGATGACTTGAGCCCAGGAGTTCAAGACCAGCCTGGGCAACACAGTGAAACCCTGTCTCTATAAAAAAATTTAAAAATCAGGCAGGTACCATGGCACATGCCTGTAGTCGCGGCTACCTGGGAGGCTGAGGTGGGAGAATGGCCTGAGCCCAGGAAGTTGAGGCTACAGTGAGCCGTGATCACACCACTGCACTCTAGCTTGGGCATAAAGTGAGATCTTGTCTCCAAAAAACAGAACAAAAGAAACCAAGTATATACCAGAGATTGGTATGTTTGTTCATTTACATTTATAAAGAGTCTTCTTCCCTCCTTTCCTTCTCTCCCTCCCTGTATCCCTCCTTTCTTTGTTCCTTCCTTCTTTCCCTCCCTCTCTTACATCATTCTTTATTTCTACTGAAAAATCAAATCTTTCCATGATAGTCAAATGATGTCTCTGCCAACAGCTACTTTGGAAATCACCTGGCCAAAGATGTGCATATGTCTCCTTTTAGGCAAATCAGTGAAAGGGGGTGAGTCCTCACAGTGACACACGCCCTGGCCAGAGGACCAGGCTGTCCCTGAGCCCGGCGCTTCTGCCTGCGTGGAGGGTCCAGTTTCAGCCCTGGCGGCCAGGGCCGCTTGCAGATGTCCCTGCTTTGGGAAGAGGCCACCCACATCATCCTCATTATTCCGCCTCCTCAGGAACATTACAGGGACACCATGTGAAATGATTAGAGGGGAGGCCTCTGCAGAGAGTCTCCCGAGAGGGAAAATGTAGTGTTACTTTCTAAATCTCTTCCCACTGTTTCGGGTTTCCACAGTTCTGCTTCTTCTTATTCACATTGGAGCTGACTGCCTGATCCTAAAGGCTGAGGACAAGGACTTGGTTTCTATAAGTTACATAATGAGTTCCATGTTTCTAATGGTAAAGATCACATGCTTTTTTTGTTGGTTTTATTTTTTGAACACCTGTATTGGTTAGCGTTCTCCAGGAAAATAGAACGAATAATTGTGTTAAAATGCGTGCTCTGGATGAAGAGACTCACCAAACAGGCTTTGTGTGAGCAACATGGCTGTTTATTCACCTGGGTGCGGGCGGGCTGAGTCTGAAAATGGGGTCCGCGAAGTGGGGTGGGATAGGAGTTGGTTTTATAGGTTGTGGGGAAGGCAGTGGGAAGTTACAGGAGTTACAGTTTAGGGCAGTTTTTTGCAAGCTGGGAGGAGGTCGTAGGGTGTGGAGTCATGAGGTTGGCCAAGGTCGGTTACAAAGTCCAATGGCCTTGTTGGTTGACGCCAGAATAAGAAACAGTAGAAGAATGTCTCAGGTTAGTTAGGCGCTGCAGAGTCAATAGTTCTGCTTTTCATGGTTTTTTAGTTTCAGAAGGCCCTCCAGAGGTGTACCTGCAGGTCACTGGGGTCACCAGGCTGTCCATGGCACGGTCAGACCTTACAGGATGTATATGTGCACATGTATGTGTGTGTGCATGTATGCATATACGTGTGCATACATGCGTGTGTGCACATGTGTGTGTACGTGTGTGTGCATGTGTGCATGTAAATAAATGTATTTATAGGGAGTTGGTGCACATGATTATGGAGACCAAGTCCAAGAGCTGCAGTTGGCACAGTGCAGTCCCAGGGGAGCTGTGAGTGGTTTCAGTTTGAAGGCTGTTGGGCTTGAGGCCCAGGAAAACCTGCTGCTACCGTTTGAGTCCCAGAGCAGGAAAAATCTGTTGCCCCTGTTCAGGGACAGAGACGGAGATTCTTATTCAGCCTATTGTTCAAGTCAGGCCTTCATCCGACTGGATGAGGATCACTCAGCCTGGGAGGGCAATACCTTGCTCAGTTTACTGTTTCAAATATTAGTTTCATTGAAAACGCCCTTATGGATACACCCGCATAATGTTTGACCAAATATCTGGGCACCCATAGCCAAGACAAGTGGATGCGTGCAATAGAGCATCACAGCACCCATGCTGAATTAATGAGCCACATGGAGGCTGAGCTCTTTTTCCAGTCTTCTTCTAGACAAGAATTGTTGAAGGTCGGGATGGGGGATCCTGAAGTGCTCGTACCTGAGAGTCTAGAGGGGAGCTGAGAAGACAGCCAGGTAAGTAGGACTGCCAGGGCTAACAGTGCAGGAGGAGGTCCCAGGCAGTACACTCTGAGGACTTTCAGCCCATCTGCATTTTTGGAGGGGTCCCTAAATTTTTTTTTCTTTTTTTTTTACTGGGTTCAGACCCACCAACCCGCCGCTGAACCCTGGTCCTCCCACTTCTGTTCTTAGCCTCACAGCCAGCAGCTCTGGCTTCAGTCCGACAAACAGTCCCGCTCTCAGTCGGGGCATGGGGACGGATTAACTCACTCACTCCTGAGCTGACAAATGCCCTTTAAAAATATCCCTCCCAGAAGCACTGCAGCTGAAACGTCGATTCCTAAATGACCAAAGTCTTCAAGTTTCAAAGGAGAAAAAGTGTAATATTGAAAGACACTTGATTAATTTAGATTTGAAACAAGGGGGCTGATTACATCGTTTGAAATTTGATCTGTGTCACTAAGTCTTTGACAATAGTTAATTCAAATAAAAGGTGTGTGTGTGTGTGTGTGTGTGTGTGTGTGTGTATAAACACACTGGTGTGAACTCAAGTTTTCACTGATTCTTACGGTTTACTCAAGTCATTTGTCTTTGTATTTACATATTCAACTGTCTGTCTCGTTTATCTTATTTATTTAAACATAATTCACTGTGGCATTAAGGCTCACCTCTGGAAATAGAGAGCTCATTGAGAAACTCCCCCTCTTGTTAATTCTAACTTTCTGTATTATACCAAAATACAAACTACTCTGGCAGCGAGAAAGCTGCTGTGAATCTGTGCCAAGTTTGTCTTACCTAATTGATAATAAAACCGAACATCACTAGGTTTTAAAAGTCATCTTCCTTTATTATTGTTATTACTATTAATTTTAAAGCCATGCTTAAAGAACAGCCAGCCTTCAGAAGTGAAAGGAGTTAATGAAATTTCTCATTTCGAAGATGCACCTGGGGCTTAGCATCTTGGAACTGCGCTGGAAAGTGGAGAGAAATCAGAACAATACGTGTTCTCCTAATGCTTGGAAGAACATGAAATCTGATGCCTACGCCTGGTGGAGATAAAGGCCCAATGTTATTTTTATATTATTAGATACAATTATGAGAAGCCAGAGAAAGGGGAAAAAAATACACACTTCTGTATTCAAATGGAAATAAGTGCCTCATTAGTAATAAAGGCTCTAGGTTATGTTACCATGTAACCTTTTGTTCAAACACGATGTCTGAAATTTGCATAAGTAGTCATCTGTGTGTATCTCCGGGCTATTGAAATGCTATGACTCACCAATCTAAGCAGCCTCATAAACAGTGTTTTTCTCCTTTTCTGGTGCCCTTGTTTTCACAGAAACACAGCTGCACAGCCCTGACAGAGAAGTCGCAGAGTCAAAGGAAACCCACAATAAATGGGCTACATTGGGCCATGTTCCCAATTTCCTTGCTGAGTGGGGGCAGAAATGGTGCAAGTGAACTGACCCATTTGGAAGCCCAAGCGGAAACTGGCCTTAAACTTTTTTTAAATATTATTTCTGTAGGTTTTTGGTGAACAGGTGGTATTTGGTTACATGAGTACACTCTTTAGTTGTAATTTGTGAGATTTTGGCGCACCCATCATCACCCAAGCAGTATACGCTGACACCAACAGGTAGTCTTTTATCCCTCACCCCGTCCCACGCTTTCCCCCAAGTTCCCAAAGTTCATTATATCATTCTGACGCGTTTGCATCCTCATAGCCCAGCTCCCACTTAGGAGTGAGAACACATGTTGTTTGGTTTTCCATTCCTGAGTTACTTCACTTAAAATAATAGTCTCCAGTTGCATCCAGGTTGCTGTGAATGCCATCAATTCGTTTCTTTTATGGGACTCATTTTTTTAATGTAATCTTGGCAACCATTGAACTTCTTGTTTTAAAGGAGGAGAAGGAGGTCTGAGGAAAGGTTCAGAAGGCTGCCTGGACTTCAATGGGACTTACATAATAATTTTCTGTATTACGTATAAATCCATCAGAAACATATGGAACGCATTTTCATTAAAGTCCACATGTGGAATTATTAATAGAAATTCAGTGGGAAAGAACAGTTTTGGGAGTGAGGGAGTTTGGAGGGACAAGGGAAGAACATGTTTTATGGAACTCATGAAACGCAGAAGGCTGCAGGAGGAAGTGCTTGGGTTTGTCCCTAGCTCACCAAGCCTCTGGGATTTCTGTCGCTTCAGAATCTGATGTCAAGTGAAAATCCTTCACCTGCAAGTGAAGTGAGTGATCACATGCTGCATGCAGACTCCAGAGGGGGTACACCTCCTGCAAGGATCCTGGAAGCCACCCCCAGAGAACCTGCAGTCTACTCGGGTAGAAGGACATCAGGTGGGCAACTAGGGAAGAACCAGAGACACGCCTGACTTTGTGAGTCCCGAACATTTTCTAAAATGAGGCAGTGAAATGGGAGAGTTGTCTGGCCTCCATCACAGGATGTGCAGCAGGGATGTGGCTCGTCTGTTCAGTGGCTGTGTGTGGTCAAATGCTCAAACCCCTTATATGAAAGGGAGCATGCAGACAGGTAGGTGCAGGAACCGGGCAAGTGCTTTTGGCCTTCAACCCCATGGCAGCATCTCGGGATGGGTACCTGCAACTCTCAAAGCCCCAGTGGGTGTGCTACAGCGCTTTTATAACTTTGCCTTCCACAGATGGCTTAAGTGTTAATCCGCTCATTGTTAATCAGCCATCTTGTTACCCAGGTTCTTGTCTGGCACCAAGGAAGAATCAGGTCTCACACACACTTGAAAGACGGTGAATGTGGGAACTTTATTGGGTGATGGAGTTGGCTCTCAGCAGGATGGATGGGGAGCTGGAAAGGGCATGGGGTGGGAAGATGATCTTCCCCTGGAGTTTGGCTGTCACATAGCCAATCTCCTTTCTGAGCACCTCCAGCAAAACTCCTCCCAATAACCGGACACTCCTTATTTTTCTCTCCTTCTCTGTCACATTGGTCTTTTGCTCCTCTGCTCTTCTGTTCATCTGCTCATCTGCTTTGGAGCCTGGGATTTGGGGTTTGTATGGGTATAGGATGGGGTGTGTGGCAAGCCAAAGGGCAACATTTGTGTGTGAAAACAGGAAGGCCTGTTCCCACTTAGGGCTGCTGGTTTCCAGGCTTGAAGGTGGGGCCTTTTCCAGAGAACCATCTTCTTCTACGCAGAAATGCCCTGTCTCCTGTCTCAATCAGCAGGACTTGATGCAGGTCACTTAAGGCAGGCCTGACATCACAGCCTCTCATTCCGAATTAGTGAAAAAAGTCCTGGGAAGAAAAATGGTTCAAAGTATGTGGATTTTAAACAAAATATCTGATGAGAACAGGGCATACACATGCTTGTCCTATTTTGTCACTACTGTGGGTGAAGATGAATAAGTCACTTCACTTCCTCTTGGGACTCTAGTCTTCTCAATTATGAAGTCAGAGGTTTGGAGTTTTTGGTCCCTTCTGGCACTAAATAAAGACCTCAGATGACCCATATACAGGTGACATTTAGACTTGGTCCCTGAGGCCACATGCTCATGTGGCCAGGTCTGCTTTGGATGGCAGAGGGGAGTCAGGAGTTTTCATAGAAGACTTGGAATTGTTGGGTAGGGAAACTCTGGCACCTCAGACTGCATTGAATTGAGGCTGGGACCAAAATTACCCAAAATAGAGGTTGTAGATCTATGGGCAAAAGGTTCCTATTTTCAGAGACCGATGGCAGCAGGGCCCAGGTAATCCCACAGATTAGCAATGCCCTGTCCAACCTCACGTACTACAGAGTAGCGCTGGGACCCAGGGATATAAAGCAATATTGTTCAGACAGAGAGAAGGACAGAGCCACAGGCCAGAAGGACCAGGCCCCTTCTTTCCAACAAAGTGCATTGCTCTTCTTTCTGTCTGGTAGGTGACAGACATCAGCAGTTACGAATGTGCCAAAGAGCACAGGTGCAGCTAAGGGCAGCTGGACCATGGTGATCCTTCTTCCCGATGTGACACATGATTTAGGGAAATTCCCCAAACACTTCTATGGAAAATGAAAATGGACAGTGAATATGCCACCAAGAACATCTGGGTTCAGAACAACGATTTGGTCTAGGCTGAGAAGATTGATCAAGTTTTCATGAGGAAGAATGAATTATCTTTAACAAGGATACTTAAACTTGGCTAGAATCTGTACTGGAAAGGAATTAATACCTCCCTACTCATGCAAGCCTTGTTCTAGGACCGGGGAAGTGAGGCTTTCAGTCTTGTTCTTGCCATTTTCTGATTATCTGACCTTGAAAATATCACAGAAGCATTATCTGCCCAATTGAATTAAATTACAGTTTGATTAATGGTAATGTAATCATCATTAAAGTGTAATACGAACTCCCATTCATGGAGCATTTTGCATGATTTTACGTTTACTTTACATTCAATTAATCCTCATGACAATCCTCAAAGTAGATGTGACGTTTTCCATTCCATAGACAGGAAATGGGGGCTCAGAGAATTTGAGTAACTTGCAGAGGGTCACAGAGCCAGAGAGTGGCAAGCTGGATTTTACATTCCCATCTCTTCCACTCTAAAGCACAAGTTCTCAACCACCATTCAGTATCATACTGCCTCGCCCACGGACTTAGGACATGAATGCCGTGTTACCCATATCCCAGCCTTGCTGCAGGGTAACTTACATGTATCAAACCTCCTACATTGATGGAGTAAAAGTCCCTGTTCTCGATACTGAAACCCCCACCCTTTATCTTGCACTCCGGTCATCTTGACTTTTTTGATGAGACCTTAGAGAAGTGATTGACCTAGGTGGATCTGACTGTTGAGTTGTAAAATGGAGAAAGGTTACTCAGTTTTCTTGAAGACTGGGGAGAGAGATGATCTCTTGTGCCTCCCAACCTGCGGAGTCATCAGAGAGATTTGGCAGGGAACGTGTGGTAGTCTCCAAACCCATGCTCCTTTCTTCCTATGAACATATACCATATCCCTAAGCCTCCCTTAGTTCCAACTTTCTGGCCAATTCCTCTCAGTCTCTGTTTTCTATTTTCAGAAGAAACATGGCCAGTGGGCATTGAAAAAAGAAAATCAAGATGACAAAAACAGTGTTTAACATCTACTGGGTATGTAGAATGTGCGAGGGACTGTGCTAATCACTTTGCAATAAAAACAAAGTAAATCAAGACAACAATGAGCTCTATCCTGTGGCCCAGGCTCAAAGTAGACCTTGCAGCCTTTCCTTTCAGACCCCGACCTCTCTGCTACATAAGCCCCATTCTGACCCGTGATGTTCCACACCAGGCGCCATGGTATTGGGTCAACTGGCATCGAGCAGTTATAGCCTCGTGCTCCCAATCATGTTGTTGTTTGCTCCTCTTTCTCTGAAACTCATTCTCCAAGTACCAGGATCTCAGTTGACTAATCAATAGGAAAACAACAGGGTAAAATAACTCATACTATTGTTAGTGGCTTATCACAGCTGAATATGCTACCCTTCCTAGACGTATGTACTTAAAAAAGAGGACACTCGTTACTTGAAAGGAGTTAATGTCCTAACGCTGAGAGCACAGCATAAAGAAAGGGGAAGTTTGCTAAACGTGAGAGTTTCTGTTCTGGCTGTCTTGGCCCCAGATGTGTGACCTTGAACAAGCTGCCTGGTGCCTCTGTCCTCTCTCAGTTGCCTCATCTGTAAAATGGGAACAAAATCATGGATCCATTCATTATCATGGGGCTTTGTCAGGCTCAGTGGAGAAAGTAAAGACGAAGGGGTTTTATAAACATTAGCCATATTTATGTTATACACTTCATATCTGTATATATTTAAAATCATGCCTTTGTTATAAGACAGTACCACAATGGCAAGTAGCGTTGAGATTACTGGACCCAAATTACTTCCACTACAGGACAGTGTTATCCCGAGACGGTGTCTGGGAAGCCGTGGGATGTTGAGTGCTACATAATGCCTCTTTTTTCATGATAGGCTGCTCATTTGTTTTGCGTCCAAGGCAAAAACAAAACACTCTCTTTTGTTTTGAGGTGGACTTTTTCCCTTTAAAGCATAAACCTTTTCTCTGAAACAAGCATTTCCTCTTCTGCTGAGAAATGTGCATGGAAGCAGAACACTTCTCTTTGTCTTCAATGGAATATTCAATCGATAGGATGAATGGAAACATTTGAAATGCAGCAAGTTTTCTTTCTGGAGTTGCTCACGTTTAGTGGGTAATTTGGATCCAGTCGTAGAGCATAAGGAAGCATACATTATAACCAAAATGAGACCACTGGAGACAACGAAGGAAGCTGCTATTATATATATATAAAAAAAAAAACTGAGCGGGAGAAACATTTGGGGAATGGAAATTAGGGCAGGTTTTGAAATATTTTCAAACCCGTTTACTGCCATCTGTTAGGAGTCTATGCTGCTCAGGCTCGATGGTTTCCTGTCTATGAAATCCTCTGGCTTTGGAAAACAAATTTTGTGAAAGATGATTAAACTTCCTTTGTAATGGCCAAGAAGAAATATAGGGATATGGTGTGGCAGGCTTGGAACCAGAATCGTGGGGAGCGCAAGCCAAGAAGGGCCCTGTCTGCATTGTTTAAAAAGGGAGCAGGACCTTTGAAGCTCACTTCGGTCCCCAAGCCTGTTCCACCGCTGCGTTTCTTCACTGAGAAGCGCGACTGCTGCGGATGAGGCAGCTGTTTAGGAGGAAAACCAGACCCCAGGAAGCCAGTTTAGCTGTGAAGCCATTTACACAGGGCATCCCGCAAGGTCCGTCAGTTGCAGAATCCTTTGTACAATTCCTGAAAATGGAGGCAGTTTAGCATTTGGATCCATTTCTCAGATTGTGGAGTAAATAAGAAAATAATTTGTAAACGGAATGAATCAGATTATGTTGCAGAAATGGAAATCAAACAGAAGACAAGGACTATCTTGCAGCAAAACGATGTCTTGACTTGAGTTTTTAGAGGTTAATGAAGTCATAAAATAAACAATTTGTATTAACAGAAGTGCCTCCATATCCCACAAAAGGCTGGTTAAATTAAAATGGAAATGCGGGGCTGGGCGCGGTGACTCACGCCTGTAATCCCAGCACTTTGGGAGGCCGGGGCGGGTGGATCACGAGGTCAAGAGATGGAGACCATCCTGGTCAACATGGTGAAACCCCGTCTCTACTAAAAATACAAAAAATTAGCTGGGCATGGTGACGAGTGCCTGTAATCCCAGCTACTCAGGAGGCTGAGGCAGGAGAATTGCCTGAACCCAGGAGGCGGAGGTTGCGGTGAGCTGAGATCGCACCATTGCACTCCAGCCTGGGTAACAAGAGCGAAACTCCGTCTCAAAATAAATAAATAAATAAAATAAAAAAATAAATAAATAAAATGGAAATGCTCCTCTAGATCCCCCAAGGGCTGCACTTCTGACCACTCACAATTCACCTGGAGTAAGATTGTGTGTTTGCGTGTGTCAGTGTGTCCTGGCGTCTGGTCCTTCTGAGGTTCCATCTGAGCTTCCTCTTCCCTAGGCACATTTGACAGCCTTAAGCTGTTTCCCGCGGGGGGAACTGTCTTCCTGGCTATTGCCTCTAGCTAGAAAACACCCAGAAAACAGATGGCCAGTCCCCTCAATGTATTTAGGTCTCATCAGAAGAAAACGTTCCTGACCGCCTGTCAAGTGAGAGCCCCTTCCCCATTTCTTTTAGAGTGACCTCCACCTGACTGTATTTATTTATCTGTTGTCGGCTTCATCCTCCAAAACGTAAGCCCCACAAAGGCAGAGCTAGTTCTGCTCGCCCTGTGTTCCCAGTAGGAAGCAAAGGGCACAGCGTGGTAAATTGGACTCTATTGTTCAGCAGACTCTCATTCCCTTCCTCTTCCCCACAGTTATGTTTCCTGCCATCTTGCTCTTTCCTTGGCTGTGCCACGTGCTCTGATCTCGTTGTGTATAAGGTGTATTTCCCTGCCCCTTGACTTTGGCTCTGACTCCGTCTTGATTTGGCCGATGGAATTGTAGTGGATGTGGACTCACAGAGACTCTTCGTCCTTTTGTGTGTCTGTCTTTGCCACAAGAGGAACATGACTCAGGAAGCTTCGGGCACAAGGAGATGAGAGACAGGTGAGCCCCGGAACCTGGCCCAGCCAAGTCCATCCTAAACCAGCTGGGTTCCAGTTGACTCAAAAACATATGAGCAGGAAATAGACGCTCTTTGTTGTGTGCCACTAAGGCTTTTTTTTTTTTTTTTCTGAGATGGATTTTTGCTTTTGTCGTCCAGGCTGGAGTGCAAGGGTGCAATCTCGGCTCACCGCAACCTCCGCCTTCCAGGTTCAAGCAATTCCCTGCCTCAGCCTCTCAAGTAGCTAAGATTACAGGCATGCACCACCATGCCCAGCTAATTTCGTATTTTTAGTTAGAGACGACGTTTCTCCATGTTGACCAGGCTGGTCTTGAACTCCCGACCTCAGGTGATCCGCCCTCCTCGGCTTCCCAAAGTACTGGGATTACAAATGTGAGCCACTGCGCCCGGCCCTATTGTTGCATTTTTTTTTTTTAACACAGCAAAAGTATTAAATGAATTAACAGTTAAAGTTTTAGTATTCAAAAAATGACTAACCTCTGAATGCAAATGAAAAACTTTATATGTTAAGAAACATACAAAATCATACAAAAAACCGAAGGATAGAGGATGTGATATGTGTGGTTCTAAACTTTTGCTCACACGAAAGGGAGACAAAACAAGAAACTTCCATGGCCCTGGGATGAACGTTTGACAACACAGACTCTTCAAGGAAGTTGATCTGGTTTAAAGAAGGAGAGAACCCAGAGCACCTGGTTCTGGTGCCTCAGTGCTGCCGTTATACCACATAACCAGCAGTCCCATGCTTATTTAAACACTGGGTGTGTGTGTGTCTGTATCTCTGGCGTGGGTGTCTGTGTGTTTCTTGTGTGTGTCTTGTGCATCTGTGTGTCTGTGTGTGTATATGTGTTTGTATATATGTCTCTGTGTGTCTATGTGTGTGTGCCTTTGTGTGTATGCCTCTGTGTGTCTCTGTGTGTGTGTCTGTGTGCACGTCTGAGTGTGTTTCTGTGTGTGTGTCTATGCCTCTGTGTGTGTGTCTGTGTGTGTACCTCTGTGCGTATCTGTGAGTCTCCGTGTGTATCTGTGTGTGTATGTGTTCGCATATCTTTGTGTGTGTCTCTGTGTGTCTGTGTGTGTCTCTCTGTGTGTCTGTGTGTATATCTGCATGTGTGTCTCTGTGTGTACATCTGTGTGTGCACACGTGGGTCTGTTTGTGTGTATTGGGGTAAGGAAGACAGGAAGGCAGTGATAAATGCGTTGAAGGAAAGAAAGAAATCCCCAAACTGAAAAACTACTTTTAAATAACATGTTGTACTCCTAAATTGAATTATACTAATATTAATCTTGTCACTGATATTGGTAGAGACACATATATTAATATATTTTAAATACAGATGAATACTTTATTTAGAAACACATGTTTCCTTTTAAGTAGAGGTGATAGTACATTTTCAAAGCACTCAAATATTAAAACTGTCTAACTTTCAATTAAGAACAGTTTTTTTAAATCAGAAAAAAACACAATTTTTGCATTTTTAAAGAACTTCCAGAAAAAAGTGCCTATTACAGCTTCTCTAAGAAAACTATGTAAGTATTTTTTTAAATGGTAATATTATTCAGTATTTTTACTACCCTTAAAAAGAAAACGAGAAACCAGAGACAAGGCTGTATCATCCATTTTAAAGAATTCTGAACTCAAAATTGCTCTGTTGTCCAAGTGTCTCTGAAATTCCTGGGGGAGTCAGAGGATTAGTGGAGCTTCGGTTTGTACGTTTTCCAGTTACTGACCTTTTTTGGAGGCACTTCTAAACTTCAGGGTTTCGCCAGTTGTGAAATACGGGCGGCATAGTAGGGAACCAGCACTATTGCATCAATAGAAGCAGGAATCGGACCACAGTCCAGAGAACGATGTCCCACGGGTGCCAGTTTCTGTAAAGCCATAAATCTTGGGGCATCCCTAGAATGTATTCCGTTTCCGGTGGAGGAACTGCTACGGAGTTGCCAAACCTGCCTTCTGCTCTCTCAAAGTTCTTTGTCAGGAAGATATCACCAACGGAGGAAAAATGCAAACGCACTTGTAGCCACGGACATTTCTGTGAGCACAACATTATTTTGTCATTATGATAATCAGATAAATATGTTTTGTTTGGTTCAGAAAGATGTAAGAATTTTTGACCTAATTATAGAATTTACATTTTAAATGGGAAACATATGGGTATATATTCAGAGATGACATAACATCCTCAAGTGTATAAAAAGCAACAATCTGACAGATGTTCACAGAGGATTGTATACAGAAGAAAAATCAGGTGTGATTTAAGTGATGGCAGCCGCCAGAATTTGACTTTATAGCCAAGGAAGAGAGGAGAGAGCTCAACTTCTGTGCTGCCTCGGCTAGATCCTTGTATTTCTCAAATTAAGTTTCCCCAAGATAATTTTTTCCTGCCAAGGCAGGTCTTATGAGTAGTTGGAATAGGTTGGTTTCAGCACTCACTGTGTTTTTCTGGGATTCTGGGATAGCCTTAGTGCCGATAAAACAAACTCCTTTTATTCTAAGGTGAATGATTAAAATCCTTCCATCATTTTTAGGGTCACTGGTGCTTGTTACATTTAAATATCCCTCAAACGGTGACTTTCAAATGTTTTCTCCAACTTTTCAAACTTAGCTTCTGAGGAAGCTTAGTGATCAAATCACTATTGTATGAGAGGCCACAGTACCAGGAATGTTTATTATAGCTCTGGAGGTCGTAGCAAAATACTAAGAACCCCTTAAATGTCGAGTAGCAGGTCACTGGTTAAATAAATCAGGCTGCTTCAATATAATGACATGCTGTATAGCCATGGAAAAATAACATCAAGGAAGGATTTTTACATGACAAGAAAATATCCAGGTGCGCAAAGTGAAGAGGCGAGTTATAAACAATATAACCACTGAGAACAGGCAAAGAGAAACGTACCCACAGGTTGATAGTGGTTATCTTAGGTGCTGAAGCTCTAAATAACTTCTTTTTAAGAGATAGGATCTCGCTCTGTTGCCGAGACTAGAGTGCAAAGAAAATGTCAAAGGTGTAGAAAATGTTGGAAAACTGTTAAAAAGTGTTAGAGAAAGAAGATTAAGCACATTCGACAGTAATTGTGCCGTCACTTCGGATAGAAACTCATTTTGCTTAATTTGAAGCATGTAACCTGTGTGCCAAAATTGGCGTGGTCAGAAAGTTTTCCTGGCGGGATGCAATGGCTCACACCTGTAATTCCAGCATTTTGGGAGACTAAGGCGGGGTGAATTACCTGAGGTCAGGAGTTCAATACCAGCCTAGCCAACATGGTGAAACTCTGTCTCTACTAAGACCCAGGCATGGTAGCCCAGCTACTTGGGAGGCTGAGGCATGAGAATCACTTGAACCCGGAGGTGAAGATTGCAGTGAACCGAGATTGGGCCATTACACTCCAGCCTGGGAGACAGAGAGAGACTCAGTCTCAAAAAAAAAAAAAAAAAAAAAAGAAAGAAAAAAAAAAAGAAAAGGAAATTCCTGTTTGGTATGTGTTTTGAGATTTAAAGGGAAGCTTTAGGAAAATATTTTGTTTGTGAATTTGGAGAGAAGGAAAAATGTTGTGGGAAACATGATTTTATGAATTTATTCTTCTACCTGCAAACTCTGCCACTCCCAGGTGCATCTTTTAAAACTCCATTCAGGTACTACAGTATAAATACTGACTCAACTGTGCTGGCACCATTTCAGAAAAGCACAGTGATCTCAATATTTGTTCATTCTATTCTCTAAAAACAGAAGTTGTTCATGAGATAAAAAAAAAAGGGAATTATTCAGAAAATATAGGCTTGTGTTTTAAAGATGGCCATGATTTCTTTGACACTCCTTCCATCGAAAGTTGAGTCCGATTGTTCCCTCTCTGCCCATTGAATCTGGATGGGCTTAGCGACCCATTTGTAACCCATAGAATGTGGCAGAAGTGACACTGTGTGGCTTTCAAGGCTAGGTCAGAAAGGATGAGGCAACGTCCACCTTGTCCCCTTGTCCACTGGATCATTTACTTTTTGAGCCCCAAGCTATGACGCAAGAAATCTAACTGCCTGAAGGCCACCATGCTGTGAGGAAGTCCAGGCCACATGGGGAGGCCATAGGTAGACGATGTTGCTTACAGTCTTAGCTTAGCTCAGCTCTGAATCATCCCAGCTCAGGTGATAGACACAGCAGTGAAGACGTCCTCGAACCTCAGATGACAGCGGCCCCACTTGCTTGTGTAACCTGCAGCATTTGAGTCTTCCCACCTAGGCTGCAGGTGTCAAAGAAGAGAAAGAATCCATCCCAGCTTTACCACTTATGAATTCCTGTCCAACAGAATCCATGAGGCTGATACTGATTTTTTTTCGTCGCTAAGCAGGGGTTTTGTTTTCACGCAGAAGTAGACGACTGGTACATTGTGTAATTTCAACTTACAGGATAAATATTTGAGAAGATGATATGTTGTAAATATGTGTTACTCTGAAGCGTTTAGATGATGTATTCTTTGTGTTTTAATAAAATATAAAGTTATTAGGTGCTTTTAGTTTTCAGAATAATGGAACCACGGGATATCTTTTTTTTTGTCTTTATTTGGAATATTTCAAACTGAACAAAAGAGTGGCTTCTATGACTCTTCTAAGGGATGTGATGTGCTGCTTTCTGCTGGACTCTGGCCCCAGCCCTTGGTCATTTCTGTGTTCAGTTCACTGATAGACGCTCATCCCTGTGCCCTGGCCTTGCTGCTGCAGGGACACATGCTAATCACATCAGACCAAACACTTGGCTCAGGCAGTGTCACCGACAGCTCATCTGTGCCGGGGTGTCCTCGGGGGCTACGGGCGGAGTCAATGCTTGTGAGTCTTGTTTCATAGCAAGCTTTTACTCCCAATTTTGGTACAGATAAATCTAATTTTTAACTATTTCACTAAGTCGAAAATGAATGTGAAATAAGTTTAAGCTCAAGCACCTTTAATGTGGATAATTTTTTATTGCAATAACACTTCAAAGAAATGGGCTGACCTGCCTATTTTTTTTTACCTAATTATCTCTGGAAAGAGAAAGTCTCTCTGCTGATAAGGACACTCAAAGTACCTTCTTTGGCTCTTGTATTAATTAGTTATTTTAAGATTCAAAAAGATTTGTCTTTATAAACATAGGGCCTAAACCACCAAGTTATCAGCTTTTGAGGAAAGTTTTTTGAATCACTATTATCTAGCATTTATAAATAGAAATGTTCACTTTGAGTGGAGAAAATCTTTATCATTTTCCAGAATCTTTAGAACATCTGTATTTGTCCTGTACTTTCATTGCCTTCTGATCATTGCCAACTATAAATTATGAAATATTTCAGATCTACATACCAGACTCTGTTAGTGGCAAATTCTGGTAGCCGGGCTGCCCTGTAAACATGGGAGCAGCGTATGGGATTCAGAGCAGAAGTTCTACCAAAACAAGCTCAAATGGGGGCTGAGGGGGTCAGGAGTCACCCCAAAACTGCGAGTTTTAAAACATCTTTGCCACAGTTATGGACTGAATTGTGTCTGCCCCGAAATTCACAAGTTGAAGTCCTAACCCTCAGCACTTCATAATGTGGCCTTATGTGGGAATAGGGTCTTTGCAGATGTAATTAGTTACAATGAGGTGGAATTTCTGGACAAGGTGTGCCTGAATATGACTGGCACCCTAATAGGGGAAATTTACACACACACACACATTTACACACACACATTCACACACACATTCACACACACATTCACATTCACACACACACATTCACACTCACACACACATTCACACACACACATTCACACACACATTCACACACATTTACACACACACATTCACACACACATTCACACACACATTCACACACACATTCACACACACACACATTCACACACACACATTCACACACACACACACTCACACACACACACAGCAGCAGCGTGTGAAGATGAGGGCGGGATCAGGGTAAAGCCAAGGGATGCCAAGGATGGCCAGCAAACCCCTGGAAGCCAGGGGAGACCCTTGGAACAGATTCTTCCTGTCAGCCTCAGAAGCAACCAACCCTACCAACACCTGGATTCCGGACACCCAGCCCCCAGGACTGGAAGACAGCCTTCTGTTGCTCATGCTACCCAGTCCACAAGAACCTCGTATGGCAGCCCTAGGAAATGGATGCACCCATAATTGGCCGATTTTGATTTAACATGGAAGTATCTAGTGCTCTTTATTTATCTTTTAACTCCATAGTGGTGGGAGGTGAGATAATTACCCAGTGGATTTACAATCTGTCTAGACAAACTGAATTCATTCAGAGGAATGAAAAACCGCTCTTCCATCAGCCAAAGTGCATATGTACTTCAGATTATTCAAACATTTCCAGGGTCCACCGAAGGGCCACAGTCACAGTGTTTAGGAATCCTGACTATCTCAGCTCTTCACGAAAGACAAACTCCGTCCGGCCTCGCCTGGTTCTCCTCATCGGGAGCCGGGCTGCACGTTCTTACGCCTCCTTTCAGGCCTGTCCAGTCTTTTGGCTTCTCTGGGCCACACTGGAAGAAGAATTGTCTTGGGTCACAACTAAAATACACTAACACTAACGATAACTGATGAGCTGAGAAAAATTTTGCAAAAAACTCTTAGAACGTTTTAAGAAAGTGGATGGATCTGTGTTGGGTGCATTCTAAGCCATCCTGGGCCGCGTGCAGCTTGCAGGCCACAGGCTGGACCAGCGTGCCCTCCATCCTTCAGAGCCTTGCTGGCTGTGACAGGCCCTGTTGCTTGGCTGCTCCTTCGTTTCTGACATATCCCTAAAGATATCCCACAAGCCTGCCCAGATTAGGAAACACTTAAAGTGAAGCTTGGGATCTTTGGGACCCGGCCCCCATGGCTCCTGCACTCATTAAAGAAGAAATTGAGCCAGGCATCAATCTCCAGAGCCCTTGGAAAACGTCAAAGCATGTGAAATTGTGGGTGGCTCCCACTTTCATGTCCTGTTTCTTTCTTTTTTTTCTTTCTTTCATTTCTTTTTCCTTTTTCTTTCTTTCTCCTTCCTTCCTTTCCTTCTTTCTTTCTCTCTTTCTCTTCCTTTCTTTCTTTTCATTTTTCTTTTTCTTTCTTTCTCTTTCCTTCCTTTCCTTCTTTCTCTCTCTTCCTTTCTTTCTTTTCATTTTTCTTTTTCTTTCTTTCTTTCTCCTTCCTGCCTTTCCTTCTTTCTTTCTCTCTCACTTTCTCTCTCTCTTCTTTTCTTTCTTTCTCTTTCTCTCTTTCTTTGATGGAGTCTTGCTCTGTCACCCAGGTTGCAGTGCAGTGGCGTGATCTTGGCTTACTGCAACCTCCACCTCCAGGGATCAACAACTCTCCTGTCTTAGTCTCCTGAGTAGCTGGGATTACAGTTGCATGCCACCACGCCCAGCTAATTTTTGTATTTTTGGTAGAGACGGAGTTTCACCACTGCACTCAGCCCTTGTTACCTCTTTTCAAGATGACCTCAAAAGCTCTCCAGAGTCCTTGTACTGAATTTCACTTTCACTCAAAGAGACTGCTTTGGTCCAGGATGCAGGGACTCTTAGGGAAGACTAAGAGTTATTTGGTGAAAGTAGTGTACACTGCAGAGTGATGTGTGGGAGAGGTAGGGAGTGATGTCTGTGAGAGGCAGGGCTCCCCAATTCCAGTGACCTACAGTAGTGTACACTGCAGAGTGATGTCTGGGAGAGGCAGGGATCCCCGATTCCAGTGACCTACAGTAGAGGCACAGTGTGCGGCAGATGTCCCCAACTATAGGACATCCTCTACAAATAAAGAGCAGGTGAAGAATTTAATATTTTATTAATCCCAGATCACTGCTCTCCCCTCGGTTAGATACCGAATGGATAAACGGAGGTACCATTAAACAGATGATGAGGCAGGAGGTTTTCCATCGCAGGTGTCGACAGATGAAGTAGCACGGTAAAGAACCCAGTCCTGTTAATCATATTGCTTAGAAGTGCTGTGACAGGCAGAGATAAGCAGGTAGCTAGATAGATGTGTAGGTGTGAAGAAAGAGAAAAAGATAGATTGACAGAAAGCAAGACGGCCTGAAAGGTAGATTATCTGCAAGGACGGGAGATAAATCAGGTAAATGGAGCAGCTGCCTATCCATCTGCATTTCCCCTCCACGTTCATCTTTCTTTTCTATCAGCTACCAGAATTGCATTGTTATGTCCAGCGCAGGAAGGGACTTAAGTGATCTTCATATTTATTCTATGGCATTCCTTCGAGAAATTTTAATTGTGATTTTTTTAATATAAAAAATCAAGTACTATGAGGCTCCATGTATGAAGTGCACATTCAATATCAAGATGCATAAGTTATAAACATCCAAAAGAAACTCCCCCAGCCCCCAAAGAAACTCACAGCTTATGGACCTGCAGACGGTTCTGATGTAGGCAGAGGGAGCTGCAGCCTGGAAGATGAAGCTGTGATACCGTAGGAAGTTCTGTGTCCTGGATTCCGTCTGTAGCTACCAGAGTAACAGCTGACCACCACTGCCGGCTACTTCTCAGGTCTTTTAAAAGATACACGTGGTAAAGAAGTCTCATTAAAAGAGATGACGAAAATACAATGTGGAGTACAGCGCCTGGCTTTGCAGCAAGCCCTCCTGATGTCAGCTCTTAGTAGCGGTAAGACACCTTCAGCTCTATAAGAGGCCAAAGTTCATTCATTCATTCATTCATTTAACTATTTCTTGACGTCTACTCAGTGCCAGGTTCTGAACCAGCAAATACAGCAAGGAACAAGTGCAACACATCTGTTTCCTCATGACATTTACATTGTAGCAGGGAGAATCTTCAAGTATTCCTATTGATTTGAAATAGACACTAGAGGAGAAAATCATGAAGGAAATGGGCTCAGAACTCATCAAGTCCAACAGAAGCAGTGAATTCATCAAACTTCAGACAATACTGTCCGATCTGAATTTCTTAAGACTCACGATCAGTCCTTGCCCCTCTTCAGTGGTGATAGCCTTTTTCTGTGGGGTAAAGTTTCTGAACAGAGCCCTAGAGAAGGCTTCTGCTCTGTCCATGATTTTCTCCTTCTCACACAAACAGTTTTACTGCCCATGCCACCGTTTAGCTGCAGAAGAGTTAGAACCCTCCAGCATGGTTGGCAGTTTGCCTGTGTAATCACTTTCCATGAAACCAAATTCTTCCGGCCAGGCAGCCGAATGTGGTTTTAAAGACAAGTCTTTACAAAGGACATAAACAGCCCCACAGAGTTGTCCACCTGCCACCCCCACGTGCCCTGGTAAAAGTGCTCTCTCTCTTCTCCTTATCCTTTGTCTACTAAGCAGATAAGGGGAGCTGACTCCTATGCTATGGTAAGGGACGTGGGAAAGACAAGTGCCTCCCCCAGTCCATGGCCATGACTTGATGTCCCATCACTCTTCCCCATCTTTAGTGAAAGTTACTGGGTTGAACAAAAGACATCGTTCAAGTGCCCTCAGAAATAAGCCTGTGTATTAACACAACATGTCATATAATCAACCTTTCTTCTCTCCCCGTTTTCTTTGTTGAAGGATGGCACAGATCTATGCCATTGTCTTCAGGTTAGTGTGAGCTCTGAGCCCTGGAGAATTTTCCTCAGAATGAAGCTGTTCTGTAGAGCGTCTGTCCCTTCCTCTCAGCATCTTTTGAAATTGAGCCTTACTGGATTGTAGGAAATCTCCTAGGTTCTAGTATATAGGCTCACTCAAGAGACTTAAGAGAAAATATGCAAACTGATTACACCTTTCATTTCCATAGCTTTCTAAACCAACAATGTAACCACTTTGAAGAACAGTGTGGGTTATACTTATAGTCTACCCAATAACACGGCAGCATCTTATCAACACCTACATTTTTTCTGCTGTTCCCAAATGATGAAATGCACTTTGCTGTTTTAATGAGTAAACCAAATTCATAAGCTAGTAGATAAGCCCCAGATTCTTCTTGCAGAAACTTAACACTGTGGTCCCATAAATGCAAGTTCCATTTCTTCAGTGATTGTTATTTAACAATTACCATTTTTGCATTTCTCTTTCTTGTACTGGGCTGTAATTTCCAAGGGACTGTGTTTCTCTCGATCATTCCTGTATTCTTAGCATTTAGCAGGGATTCTGGCAGGACATCGTCACTCAGTAAACATCTGTTGCACGGATGAATGGGTCTGAATTTGGAGCTGTTGATTTGCTTGGAGAAGTACCTTTTGTGAAAATGTCCACAGGTAGAAACAGGAGGTGAAGCGCATGGCAATGATCACAGAGGAGCTAAGGAGGATGCAGAGACACAGCCCTGTCCACGACAGTGCCACACAGAGGTGGCCGGCTGGGCACTGGAGAGGGTCAGGGGCTGCCTGATTATCAGAACTATCAATGGCTTGATGACCACACACAGTGCTGCTGGGCAAATTCTTACCTGAAAATTTCTTCCATTTCCTGGAAACACTTCAAAATCAATATAAGTGCCTTGTTTTCCTGGCATTGTCTAAGAACGAAGTGTTCCCTTGCTTGAATTTTTCCAGATTACTAGCACCTACTCATTTAAACAACAAGACATTTGGAATTTTACTCATTTTGGTGAATTACTTTTTTTTTTCTTGAATGGTTATGCCGAAGTTCACTTAATGCTTTCTAAAGACTCCGTCACCCTGTTGGTTAGCTCTCGAGAGCATCTACAGAACGGTTTTATGTATGTACGTACTTTTAATGGCTTGAAGAATATTTTTACACAGACCAGTGGTTTATAACTCCCCCTCTATTCTTGTGGCGTGAGGATAGGCATGGGCAGTGGAAAGCAGCAAGCAGCAATGGGACAGTGGCGTGCAGAGCCCAGGTTCCCTGTGCTCTCTTATCTTGTCTTATAGACTGGATCATATATATGAAATCAGGTGGAAGATT
This sequence comes from Callithrix jacchus, assembly GCF_049354715.1. Taxonomy (NCBI): domain Eukaryota; kingdom Metazoa; phylum Chordata; class Mammalia; order Primates; family Cebidae; genus Callithrix; species Callithrix jacchus. The sequence continues at coordinate 7,092,784 of NC_133508.1, read as the reverse complement.
AATTAAAGTAATCTTTAATTATCTATAAGACTTGTCTTATAGATATTCTGTGAGCAAAGAATCCTATTGTTTCATATATACTACCATGCATTACTTTAATTAACTTTCCACCTGATTCACTAAGGCAAGTGGGGACCTACTGCTGTCTCCAGTTTATCGGAACATTAATCGATTCAGTAAAGTTTATTATTTATTTACTTTTGAGATGGAGTTTCACTCTTGTTGCCCAGGCTGGAGTGCAGTGGCACAATCTCGGCTTACTACAACCTCTGCCCGCTGGGTTCAAGTGATTCTCCTGCCTCAGCCTCCCGGGTAGCTGGGATTACAAGCACACACCACCACAGCCAGCTAATTTTGTATTTTCAGTACAGATGGGGTTTCACCATGTTGGTCAGGCTGGTCTCGAACTCCTGACCTTGTGATCCACCTACCTCAGTCTCCCAAAGTGCTGGGATTACAGGCGTGAGCCACCATGCCAGGACAATACCAACTGACTCTCGAGGGAACTAATCCACTTCTGCAAGAACTAATCCTGAAAACACTGCAAAAGAGCTCACTCACTATCCTGACAACCGTACCAATCCATCATGAGGAACCCACCTATGACCCAAACACCTCCCACTCCTCCCACCTCCCAATGCTGTTGCTTGAAATTGAACTTCCACGTGGGTTTTCATGGGGACAAAGCACATCTAAATTGTAGAAAATAACCATAAAGAACTTGAGAAAGCAATGGATATTCATGATTTTGTTTTGCCGTCTTTGCCCTTTTCTAGTGAAACAAGGATGCCCTTGAGTCTAGAAAATGCCCATCAGGCTGAATGGGTTTCAGATGGCCGCCGCTGCATTTCTGGTTTTACCTTTTATCTCTAATGGGCTCCTACACCTTTAGGGGCTTACAGTCTCACCCCGCACCTACCTTAAGGCCAGGTTCAGGTCTGCAAACCATAAATTTAATGCCAAAACATTGGTAAGCAATCACATTGGACTGATCTTCTTACCCCACAGGGCGTCACTGCCTAAAACCACCTGTAAGCATCTCTATCATTTCCTGGGAGAGACTCACCTGTGAGAGGCAAAGCATCAACTCCTCCCACATACCCTTAGTTGCTCTAGACAATTCACCTCTGCATTCCACTTTTAGCAAAAGAAAAGCATAATGATTACCAGAATTCAGTGTGGAGCCATCCCTTAACAAACAGTGGTTAAGAGACAAGGGAGGGAGGGAGGGAAGGAAGGCAGGGAGGGAGGGAGGGAGGGAAGGAAGGGAGGGAGGGAGGGAGGGAAGGGAAGAAGGGAGGGAGGAAAGGGAGGAAGGGAGGGAGGGAGGGAAGGAAGGAAGGGAGGGACGGAGAGAGAGATGGAGGGGGAAATAAAGGAAGAAGGGAGGGAGGGAGGGGGACATAAAGGAAGAAGGGAGGGAGGGAAGGGAGGAAGAAAATATGGAAGGAAAGAAGGAGAGAGGGAGGGGGGAGGAAGGAAAGAAAGGAAGGACGGAAGGACAGAAGGAAGGAAGGAGGGAGGGAGGGATCAGAAATCATAGCCAGTGAAACCCAGGAAAACCATCAGGCAGGAATTAGGATGGTGCTTTATCCAGGTTTGCATTCCCAACATTTAGCACCATACGCACCAAAAAAATATTGTCAGATGAATAGTGAACCACAGTCAAACACTGAGTAAACCTGGCAGTTGGCATCACAGGGGAGGGTGCGTGGTCACTGGACTCTGAGTGGGTCGCTGTTTTTCATGCCAAGTCATGACAGTAGGATTCAGTGTGCTGGGGGAACACAGTTTTATGAATCTCACTTTAAAAAAACTGCAAGTGCTATAAATAGAAGCCTTCATAATTTTGAGATAATAATGGTAAAAATGATCATTTTTGCTTATTATTTGTGATGGTTAATATTGTGTCAACTTGATTGAATTGAAGGATGCAACGTACTGTTCCCAGGTGTGTCTGTGAGGGTGTTGCCGAAGAAGATGAACACTTGAGACAATGGACTGGGAGAGGCAGAGCCACCCTCCCTCTGGGTGGGCACCCAGCTGCCAGCGCAGCTGCAAGCGCAGCTAGAATCAGCTTCCAGCACAGCTAGAGTAAAGCAGGCAGAGGAACGCGGAAGGGTTAGACTGCCTGAGTCTCCCGACCTTCGTCTTTCCCCTGTGCCGGATGCTTCCTGCCCTCAAACATCGGACTCCAGGTTCTTCAGCTTTTGGACTCTTGGACTCACACCAGGGGTTTGCCAGGGGCTCTCGGGCCTTTGGCCACAGACTGAAGGCTGCGCTATCGGCGTCCCTACTTTTGGGGATTGGGACTTGTACTGGCTTCCTTGCTCCTCGGCTTGCAAACAGCCTACTGTGGGACCTCACCCTGTGATCATGTGAGTCAGTACTCCTTAATAAACTCCCTTTTATGTATACGTCTGTCCTATTAGTCCTGTCCTTCTAGAGAACCCTAATACAATATCTGTAATTTTTATATCTCACGATAAAACTCAGATGTAGTTAATTCAGCCGTAAATGCATGAGAAAGGTTTTTATTAATTAAGGCCAAAACCACCACCACCAACAAAAACACAGAAAAGTCAGTATCACCATGCTGCCTTTATCCAGCACTGACTTTTTCTTTGCTAAGTATTTCAGAATCTGTCGTGTATGAAATTCAACCTGAAATGCACACGTGCAACAGGTGCATCTTGGGGCTTTGAGGCCAACCCCAACCCGCAGTTGCCAAGAACAACCGGCCCTGAGAAACACCTGAAGATTAGTTTCGTGCTTGGGTCCTTCTATGACCCTGAAGAAAGCACTGGGGAAGACCCGACTGTGCCTTCACTTAGCCACCCCCCAGCCATCACCACCTCATTTCTCGCCCACCTTTGTAGTGTACCCATTCCTAATTAAGAAGGCTGAGGCAGAGCCATGGGTTAACACAGGGCTGGTATCTCTCCCAGGCTTGCCAGTCATTTGCACACAGAGAAAACCAATTGAGAGGAGAAGAGAGAGAGAAAACCTAGGTTTCCCGACAATGTAAGTTACATCTTAGTATGAGAAGTTAAACAATATCCATTGTTTTGAACTACTTTTGCCCTTAAATCCACAGCGGTAAATCCTTTCTCTTTCGAGGACTGTTGACTATCTCAGGAAACCAGGACCAGGTCAAGTCAGGGTGTATTTCTGCTCGTCTTCAGGTTTACAGACCAGTGCAGGAAATAAATAAGGAACCTGAGTTGGAGTTACCAGTTTGTTTAGGGTTACCTTATTTGGAGAAGGTAAAAAATGGAATATCTTTAAGTGAACATTGGGAAGTGACTGATGATTCCAGACCTTTAAATTAGAAGAAGATTTATTGGAAAATTGGCAGTGCTGCAGCAGAGTTTAGTCGTCTGTTAAGTAACAGTTAGTGCCCACATGCCATGACAAATCCAGAAGCCAGTTTGTCAGGGGAAAAAAGGGATCCTCTTCCTTGGATGCATTTTACTTTTGAGCCCATGAATCAGATTTGAAGCCCATGAAGAAGATTCAAAGGAACCTCAGAGAAAGGGAAGTGAGGGGGGCAACAGAGACCTCCCCTCACTGCCTCCAGGATACAAGGTTTATTAAAAAGATGGCATGTTGTTTAGAAGTAAGGACATTGCTCTTTTTGTCTTTTTCTTAATTTTGAGGTGCATCATTATGATTTCAAAAAATGAAATGTGAGTGGACTCTTAAGTTCTGTTGCTGGTCTGTTGAGGTTGGCACAACTCACTGGAAGGTCCTGTCTCTGGCAGGTACATCAGGGAAAGGTGCGTCCCTCCCAGTGAAGCTGGAAGGTTGAAGTCCTGACACCTCCCGCGGTCTGAGCAGCTGCGCGATGAACTGGATAGTGCTGGAATGTGGGACAACGGAGGCAGACTCAGAAGTCGGAACATTGTTTCAGGATCACACAGAAAGAGACATGATTTTCATAGGTAAGTGCTGGTTTTTTTTTTTTTTGTCGTTGGAAAAAAGTTTCTCACTAATAACTATCTAAAAGGGAAATAATTACAGTTTCAGACATTCCAAAAATCCCCGTGAAGAGGGTTTTGTTTTGGTTTTGGTTCTTTGTGGTGTGCCTTACAGCTTTCCCTGAGGTGACACACTTACTGACCTACGGCTAGGGCAAGTAGGTGGAAAAAAGCAAGCTTTCCTGCCTCTGGAGAAAGGAAGGGTCAGGTGTAACACCGAAGTGACTCAGAAGTAGGGGAGCTTGTCTCAGCTCTGGCCTGCACAGTGGTTCCTCTGTTCTTTACATAGAGAAGAAAGGAGGAGAAAGCTCAAAGCAATGCCCTTGACTTAACCCTTCAGAGGGCAGAAGTGGCCAATCTTTATTTTGCTGTTTTGGTTATTGTTCATTTAAATTCCATGTGCCAATTCCGACTGATTAGCAGTGGCTGCTTGGAGCACTGTGTGAGGAAGAATTCTCAGGCACGTGGTGATCATTCAGCTAGCGCTTGCCGAATGTCGAATGAATGAATGGCTGTCTTGGACACGGGGAAAGGAGTGGTGCTACGTGTGTCGCAGGGTTGCCTCGAGTTGACCCCAAGGAAGACATTCTAAAGAGGAGAAGGTTAGGGATGAGAGACAAAGATGCATGCTAAGGCTCATGAGCTGTTCTCCTAACAGATAACGCCTGACCCGGCCTTGGACGTCAGTACACATGAGTAAACGGTGGAAGGATGCTACATTTATTGGCCATGTCCATCTGAACTTTAAAAATAATGCATGGTCTTTAACGCTGTCTCCACCCACAGGTCTAGTTCTAGCAATTTAACCTAAGGAAACAAATAAGGATGTGAACAAAGCCTTAGCTACGGTGGTGTTTTACAGAAGCGTTTTGGGCAAGAGAGAAACCCATGCAAAGGAATTTGGTTCAAAAAGAGGTTAACGTGAGGCAGCATTTCTCAAAGTTGGCCTGTTGACATCTGGGGACAGGTAATTCTGTGTTGTAGGGGCTGTCCTGCACGTCGTGGGATGCTTATCAATGTCTCTGGTTTAATCCAGTAGATGCCAGCAGCAGCCCCTCCCTAGCTGTGACAACCCAAAATACCTTCAGATTTTGCCAGATGTCTCCTGGGAGGAGTGGGAAACCCGAACCACTCCCCAAGTAAGAATCGCTGATGTGAGGGTATAGAACTCATGGCAATTCAGAAAAAGCTGAATAACCAGGATTCAGAATCTGAAGAGCTGCCACATCTGGAGTGCAATCATCTCTCTTACTGCCCTTTCCCCCCGCTGACCTCGTTTGTCCTATAGATCTGTAGGACATAGATCTGCTCCGTTTTTCCTCTGAGTCTCTGCTCTTCATAATTGCAATGTGTACCTAGAGGAATAATGACACCCCACACATAACTTTGTATGGCCTTTCAGCTCAATTATCCACCACTGACTGCTGACTTTTTTCTGCTCCTTAGTTTAAGAAAGAAGGGAGCTGATTGGTTCTGCTCATTGTAAAAAGTCAGGTGAGTGGGCTTAGGCAACTGGCTGCTGAAGGATGATCTCTAACCTGCTCTGGGGCAGGTGTCCATCTCCTGCTAGGCCAGTTGTGAGTGGACGAATTTAAAGAGTCCTCAAAAATGTCAGTGATCATGTTGCTCGTTGCAATATGTTTTTCTTGCTTCTTCACCTGTCTGGCAATTTATGATTAGATTCAAGACCTTGTAACTTTACCTTGTTTAGAACACTGGGTATATTTCAAAATCATTGATTTGTATTTTGTCTAGTTTTTTAGTTTGGAGGATAAACCTGGCTTCTTTTATTTCACCTTATCTAGAAGCAAAATTTCACAATGGGCTTTTTAAGATTAAAAACTGGAAGCAACCTAGAGAATTTCACCAAGAGAATTGCACGTATAGACAGCATTGTCAGAATGAAATTCCATCCACATGATCAGGGACCCTGTAGGTGAATGTTTATTGATATATAAATATGCTTATAACCTATCAAAAGTGAAAATAATAAGTGTATGATCAGTTTATTTTGTATATATATTTATAAATACATGCAGATATACATAAATATATATACCTACACATGTACATACATAGACCTATATATATTAGCATTTACCTTTCCATATCTCTTTCTATATATATTTGTCAAAGTATACACATATCTATTATGTGCCATATTTACTACAAAAATGCTCTAGAGTTGATAAGTATTTTTCTTTCTGCTAATCATTATTTTCTAATTTTCTACAATAAAAGGTAATATTTCATGATAATAAAATATATAAACATTATTTTAAATTTACTGTTAGTTGATATTCAGTAAAACTACATTACCATATATAATACAAATCAAGAATAAAATTCTAATTTTAGTTTTATGCTTATTTAAGTTTTTTATTTTTTTGAGATAGCATCTTGCTCTGTCTCCCAGGCTGGAGTGCAGTCACCCCATCTCGGCTCACTGCAACCTCTGCCTCCCGGGATCATGCCTCAGCCTACTGAGTAGCTGGGACTATAGGCATGCACCACCACGCCCAGCTAATTTTTGTATTTTTGTAGAGATGGGGTTTTAACTCCTGGCCTCAAGTTATCCACCCATCTTGGCTTCCTACAGTACTGGGATCACAGGCATGAGCTGCCGCGCCCAGCCTTACTTAACATTTGAATAAATTTATAAGAACACTTTCTGATTTGAAACATTTAAATCAAGCGCTCTAATGATTAATAAGTGAAAATAACATTTCTTTTCTATAGAGCTATTTATTACCATTAACTAAAGACTCATGAAATATTTACTTTTAAAGCACTTTTAGCATTTCTTCTGCATGCTTTCACTAAAATAAAGTATGTGAATGAAGAACAAATGTAAAAGAAAATATGATCTTAATATATAAGCTCAGGCCATCTAAGGCAGCAGTTATGAAAGGGAAGACTAATAGAAAAAGTAGGATGGAAGAGTGGGAACATGGCCGTTCTGCGGGGTTCAGAGAACACATAACATTCTCTAAGGGATTTCCCTCCCAGCCAGTTCTAACTACTCAGCAGCCAGAGCTGATATTTTACCATCAAAAAGCTAAACAACTTACTCATTTATTTCTATGATATTTTCAATCTGAGCAATTCTGTTTTTTCATCATTCCTCTTAGAATTGAAGAAAGATGTGTGCAGGTGTGTACGTGACTGCATGTCTACACAAGTGTACACTAGACACATAGACAGTGGCATACCACACATGCACACACACACTCATAAATATACACATATGCACACACAGAGCTGCAGGCACCAAGTGTACACTAGACACATAGACAATGGCATACCACACATGCACACACACACTCATAAACAAGCACATATGCACACACAGATCTGCAGGCACCAAGTATACACTAGACACATAAACAATGGCATACCACACATGCACACACACACTCAAACACATATGCACACACAGATCTGCAGGCACCAGGTGTACACTAGACACATAAACAATGGCATACCACACATGCACACACACACTCATAAATATACACATATGCACACACAGAGCTGCAGGCACCAAGTGTACACTAGATACATAGACAATGGCATACCACACGTGCACACACACTCATAAATATACACATATGCACACACAGAGCTGCAGGCACCAAGTGTACACTAGATACATAGACAATGGCATACCACACATGCACACACACACTCATAAACATACACATATGCACACACAGAGCTGCAGGCACCAAGTGTACACTAGACACATAGACAATGGCATACCACACATGCACACACACACTCATAAATATACACATATGCACACACAGATCTGCAGGCACACACATGCCTAAATGCAAACAAAATACATACAAAAATACACCACACATACATCACACACACATGCACACAAAAATACATGTACCACATGTGCACATATACATAGAAGCAACATGCACACAAAAATATACTGTAATTATACTACATACATGCACATACACATTCATCACCCACACACAGATATGCACACAAAATACACCACACATACATACTTACACATATATAAATACCACACACACATAGATGCGTATATGCACACTCCACCACATATCACACAAATATACAGCACACAGACACAAGCATGTGCGCACAGACATACACAACACACACAAGCAAGTACATACACATACGCCACACATCTAAAGACTAGAAGCCCTCATCTGTGCTGTGGCAATGAACACGATCAGAGCTAAGTTTCCATTAACATCCTACTGAGAGAACATCGTCTGAATGGGGATTTTACAGACGTTCTGCAAGCAGCATGCTCTGGGGCACAGAGGGAAATACTTAAGGATATTTAGAGTGAAGCCAATTTCAGCAGGCCTGTTCTCTGAGCTGGGAAGGAAAGGGCACATAACAGAAATTCCAAATCAATGCACTTCCCTTCACCTGAGTATGGGGCCCTGGAACCACCAGTTGGGGCATTGTGCCCAGGCTCTGATTGGAGCATTCATCTGATCTCCAGGTCCTTGTCTCATCTTCCTACCACACTGATCACTTCCCATGTCAATGGCGAACCAGCTAAAAGCAATCATCAGAAACAAACTTGCCGAATATGTCTAGATGTAAGAAGTTTTGCTTTGAGAAGTAATGAACTTAAGATGTCATGTCACCTAGTAAGGGGATAAGCCTCATTTCATAAGAAACAAATACAAATATGAATACAGAGGCCAAAAGCAAGCCACACGATGGCAGTGTGCGAAACGCTTGCATTTGTGCGTGGGCACGTACAAAAGCCTTTCAGAAAAGAGGCCTGGGGGTCTTAGGGGGAGGAGCTAAATTCTTTATGAAAGAGGGAAGACTTGAACAGACCTTGAGATACATTTTAAATCCTCCATTTTTTAAAGAAAATATAATCGCATGACAGAAAACTTTAAAAGTTCAGGAAAAAAAGTCACTTCATTGCTGCAGTCATTCTCTATGTTCTTGGCAGGTTTATTCCTAATAGCATAAAAGGAAAATAGCCCAAAGGTCCATGCACAGCAAAAGGAATAAACAAATTAACAACACAGTCAGATGGTGGAATGTCTGACTCCTTAGCGCTAAAAATGAATGAGTGGATACATACAGCAGCAGGGATGAATCTCAAATACATTAGGCTGAGTAAAAAAAGCCAGACACAAATAGTACATTTATAGAAGGTTCAAGAACAGGCAAAACTAATCTACGGGGATAGGAAGGAAAATCACAGTTGCTGCTGCTGTAGGAGGCCCCTCGATAGACAGCAGTGCAGGGAAATTCCTAGGGTTGATGCTGCATTTCAACTGGGGCATCGGGCAGGTAGCGTATGCAGCGTCATCACTGATACCGTGTGCACTTATGAGCTGAGCATTTTACAGTGTGCAGTGTATAATTACACCAGCCCAAACAATCTTTTTCCTAACACCTATTACTCAGTGATACTAGTTTTTCACTTGGAATCTACGTGTTCTTCCTATATTTGAGTGATGATCTTTCCAACCTGTACTGCAGACTCGAGAGAGCCGAAGACAAGCCTGTGCTTGGATCTTGCTTTTAAGGACTCTGAATTGATCCGACCTTCACAATTCATTCTGTGTTTTCACACGAGGGTGGAGACAGAGCTCTAGGTGGAGAGATACATTCAAGTTCGTGTTACTCTGAGGAGCTCCTGAATCGATGACCTGAGACTAGGCAACAGAAAAAGAGTCAATGATCTAATAGGTTTACTTTTCTTCAGTAAAGGGAGGCTGCTGTTGGATGATAATGACTTCAACTCTATCCTTGTCATCCAGGGACAAAGTACCTCACTTACTCTCGAGTAAGTGAAACCAGTCTATTGCAGGTGATGAATAGAGGCTAGCATGTATGTACTTACCACGGAACCAAGCGATTTACATGCATTAAGCATTTAATCCTCACAGGGCTCTGTGAGGCAGGCAACATGGAGACTGCTTTTTGGAGCACAGGAAGGTTAAGTAACTTGCCTAAAGTCGCAGAGCTCTTGAGAGGAGAAGCCACAATCAGGCGTTAATTGGAATGAGGACCAGGAAATGGCATGGGAATATAGAGGAAAGTGGACAGATGGAAAATAAATAATTAAAACCTTTATTGGGAGAGGCAATTCAAGGAGACATTGGGTATTATCAAGCAAATACTCATTTGCAGACAATGAAACGGAGGTCCATGAAGGTTAAGTGACTCCCAAGTCATTCATCTAATTAGGAGCAGAGCCGAAACAAGAAGCCGTGTTTTAAAAATCCCAGCTCAGGGCCTTTCTACTACATAAAAAAAAAAAAAAAATTAATTGATTTTTTTTCTCATAATGTCCAATTTTGAAATATATCCCTGAGAGGATTGTTGGTTACATATTCATAGTACTATAAAATTCAATTCTTGGAAATGGCCTGGGAAGAACTTGTGGCCCGTGGCCCCAAGGTTCAAGCAGCATCAGACTTAAACCATCCCATCCAGATAAGAATCTTTCCCAGCTTTTAAAGGCTTCCAGATGCGTCTCAGCTGGATTTTTAAATTTGTTTTCCAGAGCAAAAGAGCAGAATTTGGAAAATAACCTAATATGCATAAACTGTTAATGGCCTCCCAGGAGAGACAGCAGCCCAAACCCTGAGCATCCCGAGCATTTTAATTCATGATGCAGTGCATTAAAGCCCTAGGGATTATTTTCATCAGAGTTGACTCTATGAATATGAATTATTTTTCATGTCAGTCTTTTTTTTCTGAGAAGGAAATTGACACAAGATGGAATAGGGGAAGAAATAGAAGAATTTAGGGAAATATAAAAGAGCCCTGGAAGATAGGTGAACAGAAATTTCTTCCTGGCCCAGAAAAACATCAATAGGCACTTCACAGCTTCTCCTTCTTTTTCCTTTGCTTTCTGTCCTCACTAAAAACGCCCAGTTCACAGCCTGATACTTTTTGAACATTTTTCCACATCAAGTCCAAGACGGATGGCCACTCCTGGGTCTCCAACTGGTTCCAGGTCCGAAGCTGTGTTTGCAGAGATGGAAAGATGCTTGCTGAAGTTGGGATGTCAAGGGCTACATAAGTGAGGATCTAATTTCCATGTCTTGTCCAGAAGCCACCATCTGGATCCTTCTGTACCTTTTAAGAAATGCTGAAGATGTCATAGCAGAGTTAAGGCATTCCAAAAAGAACCAATTTACACCTGGGTAGGGACCCAACATGGGATTAGATAAGCCAGGTCAAATAAAAGCAAGAAGTGCAGCAGTATACAGAGTGCCATCTTGCTGCTAGAGTGTGACCCACACAGGCCAGGCCATAACTGTGTAAAAGCGTGACATTCTTCTTTGGGTAGAAATGTTCCAGCCACTCGCATATATTTCATCAAGGCACAGCCTTCCTCTAGGTGGAAAAAATGTCAAGATTAGATAAGGTGTCCATGGTATTTTGAGAGAGGAAACTCGCCTGCCTATCAGATCAGAAAAACTACTTCTACAATAACGTGAGGACAGACAATCTTCACATCCACTTTTCCTGGGTCTCTGGACCCTGTTCCTGAGTTGATTCTAGCCTACATCGTCCTGGAGGCCAGGCCAGGGCAGCAATGCAAGCTAACATGCAAAGGGCAGAATCATTGGAAAGGAAGAAAATAATCATTAGGCACAGATGAACTGATTCTATATGAAGAAAAATCCAAAAAAATCTGCAAACAACTTAAATTTCATCTCTGGTTGCACAGTCTCTGGATATAAGTTTAGTATAAAAAATCAACTCTGTATATGTAGACCTGTAACACAGAAAATAATGAAATCTTAGCATTACGGGATTTGCAACAGCGTGGAAAAGCATTAAATACCTAAAAAGAAACTTAAAGAGATATGTGACATCTGTATTCTAAAACCACAAAGCATCCTTGAGAGAAATCAAGGGAGATCTGATTAAGCAGATGTAGTAAATAAGTAGATCTAGGACATTTATCAATTAGAAGACTCACACCGTAAATGTGCCGACTCTTCCTACGTGTGTCCCTAGCCTCATACCGTCCCAGGAGATTGCATGTGTGTGTATTTGCAAACTGGCCCAGGTGATTAGAAGATGTATATGAAAATGCAATGAGCCAAAAAATAGCCAAGGAAATCATGAGGAATAGGAGAAGAGAGAAAGAAAGGCGTCGAGGGGGTTGGGGGACTTGAGCTGTCTCTGGAGGCATGGTTGGTAAGCGGAATTCTGTTTAGGGGTTAGAACCAGAGCTGCTTTGTTTGGGATGACCCTGACACCCATCCCAGTGCCTGCCTGATGCATAACAAATATTCAAGCCAGGCGCAGTGGCTCAAGCCTGTAATCCCAGCACTTTGGGAGGCTGAGGTGGGTGGATCACGAGGTCGGCAGATCGAGACCATCCTGGTCAACATGGTGAAACCCCATCTCTACTAAAAATTACAAAAAATTAGCTGGGCATGGTGGCATGTGCCTGTAATCCCAGCTACTCAGGAGGCTGAGGCAGGAGAATTGCCTGAACCCGGGAGGCAGAGGTTGCGGTGAGCCGAGATCGCGCCATTGCACTCCAGCCTGGGTAACAAGAGTGAAACTCTGTCTCAAAACAAAACAAAACAAAACAAAAAAACAAATATTCAATGAATATTGGTTAGATGTACATATGTGTGAATGAAGAGATGCTTGAGATAGGAGTGTGACACATGAAAAGGACAGTAGAAGCAACAGTAAAGAAACTTGAAACTATTTTACACCGAGGCGTCAAATGTGTCCTAAGCTTGTGCGTGAGCTGCAGAAGGAAGGGAAGCCAGCATGTTCAGACAAGGCTGTGTTGTGCAGAGGTCTGAAGCAGGCTCGTAGCGTTTGGACTTTACTCTTTAGGCATCTAACTCTTGGGAAGAATGTAAAACGATTGATAGGTTGGGAGATGAATTGGGCCAGTGACAGGGGAGCCACATGACACTTGCCCAGTCACTTCCCTGATGGACGTCCTCTTTGCTTTCTACGTCTAGCACTGGCAATAAAATTGGAATTCTTTGCTAAGGTCATTGTTCACATATTTAATATAGAAATATCCATGAATGTTTAAGCCGATAGGCACTTAATTTAAGAGCCTAAGTACTCTCTGTCAGAGCCCCAACTATACCAAAAGCAAAGCACTGTGCTATCAAGAATTTGATGAGATTTCCTTCTTGCATTGCCTTTTCAAAATCCATTAGAACAGCCACCACTATGCTCCTCTGAAGACCCCTCCATTCTGCCTTAATGATTTTTCTTGGTTAGGAAGAGAGTGCATGAACTCTTTGGGGCCCTCTCTTAGGATGGGTTTCAGCTAAGTGTACAGAAACTCAAAGTAACAGTGCTTCGATACACACAAGTTTATCTTCACATCGAAGAAGCCCAGAGCAAAGCTGTCCGTGATGACTACGGCAGTTTCATGCTGCCGTGTCCGATGAGACAGCCCTGCCAGAGGCCGGCTCACATCCTGATGGCTAGAACTGCTTACATGGCTGTGCCTGGCTGCAGCAAAAGCTGGAACACGAAGGGCATTGATGCTCCAGGTAGAAGCAGGGGTTCGGTAATACAGAAGAATATTGGTGGACACTGAGTAGGTGACCAGCACTAATTTCTACATGATCCAGTCTTTCCTTCTAAAGCAAGAATGGTCTTGCAGAAAGTGGAAACTTTGAGACTTCTTAGCTTTACAGTCTCTCCTCCTCTCCTAAGAAGTGGTGTCCAGGGAAACTGGAGGGTCTTTGTTTCTTAAGCTCGAAAAATATATGGCTTGCCAACCTGGACAGAACAAAGTAACTATTTGCAAGAAGAAAGGAGAAGGGGAAGAAGAAGGGGAAGGAAGGGGAAGGGGAGGGAGAGGGAGAGGGAAAGAAGAAAGAGGAAGAAAAAGGCCAGTGGAGGTGTGGAGGAATGTAGGCAAGATCAGCCAAATCCAATAAAAGAACTAATACCCACAAAGTAAAATGAGCAATGGTCTTGAATGCATATTTCAGAGAAGAATGCAAATGACTACAAATCATAGTAAAATAGGATACCAATTAACTGTGCTTTTAAAAATCAAACTGGGAAATATTTAAACTATTATAATACTCAGTACTAGTGAGCTTGTGGCTTGGGAGAATAATTAGTAGAGCTTTTCTGGAAAATAATTAAAAGTATATATGAAGAGCCTTAATAAAATTTGTATTATTAGACTCAGAAATTTAACATCTAAAGAAACTTACTGAGTATGCGATATTTTCACAGATCATGAAATTGAAGGGTACAAAAAAAGACTTTCTATTTTTCTGTGACTAAATGTTGATTTCAAGTTCTCATACCTCCTGGAATTAAAAATAAGATCCAGTCAGTTTCAGTTAAAATCTGTCACTTCTGCTTTTCAGTGATTTTGGATCTATACTCATGGATCTCAGAGTTTCTCCTAACCCCCGGTTACACATTTCAGAGATAGAGAAAGAGAAGGAGAGTACGGAGGCTTGGATATGGTCCGGCATAGCCTCCATGTCCCTCTGCCCCCATTCCCTGATGGCAGCATCCTCCTGGCTGACTTGGGTGGACATGTTCTGTCCAGTTGGGTCCTCACCCTTCGTGGTGGCATCAGCTGAGCTGGAAGAGCTCCTCTCCTGGACCCCAGGTGAATAGTCCATCACGTCTTGTGCGGTGGCCTCCTGCTGCACTGTGTAGAGTGGTCCTCTGCCCCTGCCAGCTCAATTCTCTCTCAGCCACCTTGTGTCTCCTTGAGGCAGGGGGAGATTCAGGTGCGGTCATAATGCCCCAAAGTGCCAAGACTCCATGCTGCCATGTGAAATACACATTTCTCTATGATTAGGGCTCCCAACACACACACACACACACACACACACACACACACACACACACAGACACACACATGGAGGAAGCTTCTTCCTCAAAGACCCACCCCTGGTACCTGCCTATATGCTGGTCTGATACCCCCTGCAGCCCCAGTGACCTCTAGCTAGTTTTGAAGCGGATGTCATCTGCCCGTCACTAACCTGGGACACTTAACTGTTTTTGTGTCATGGGCCCCTTCAGTGGTCTAGTGAGTCCTGTGTTTCTTTTCAGAAAAATGCTTTAGATGCATAAAATAAAATACATAGGAATATAATGGGAAACAAAGTATATTGAAATTTTGTTTTGTTTACAAACCCCAGATTAAAAACCCTGGCTTCCAATCTTTTATTTATAGCATGAAGTCTTTGTCTCAATTTAAGGTTTAACTCTTTGAATGCAAAACAAAAACAAATATTTTTCTGTTTGTTAAAAATGTCTGCTCCTGTAAACCAAAAATGTAGATTTTCAGGGTTACGTCTCTGTCATGAGTTTTAAAACTCAAAAAGTAAGACTTTGGCACTCTCTCTCTCTCTCTCTCTCTCCTTTCTCTCTCACTCTCGTTTTGATCTTCCTCTGTGATGAAATCTTCTTTTTGTGATGTTGGTGGAAAAAGGGGAGGAACATTGGATAATTTGAAGGACAAGAAAATCTTTAAAAATATTTTACCCTATGTTATAAGTGCACAGGAATATTTATGTACAAAAATATTCATTGCATCATTATTTTAAATTAAGAAATTAAAAATACAATGTAAGGGGATGGCTAAATAAATTAGAACACACCATATGACAGAGTATTATTTACAGCCATTTAAAATAATGCTGTCATGATTTTTTCTATCACCTAGGAAACTATTTTTGATTTAAAGTGAAATGCTGCAAAGTATGGTTCAAAATTATAGATGTAATATAATCCAAAGAGAGAGAAGAGAAGGAGAAAAGAATAGGAAAAATGCTTAAGAAAATAATACCGGCCGGGCGCGGTGGCTCACGCCTATAATCCCAGCACTTTGGGAGGCCGACGTGGGTGGATCACGAGGTCGGCAGATCGAGACCATCCTGCTCAACATGGTGAAACCCCGTCTCTACTAAAAATACAAAAAATTAGCTGGGCATGGTGGCGCGTGCCTGTAATCCCAGCTACTCAGGAGGCTGAGGCAGGAGAATCGCCTGAACCCAGGAGGCGGAGGTTGCGGTGAGCCGAGATCACGCCATTGCACTCCAGCCTGGGTAACAAGAGCGAAACTCCGTCTCAAAAAAAGAAAAAAAAAAAAAAAAAGAGAGAGAGAGAGAAAATAATACCACATTACAGGAATTTTCTCTGAATGATGGAAGTATTGCTTTAAGCTTTTCTAAATTTTTGAATGCAATGTAATTTTCTTCCAAATTAATTTTTATTCTCATATTCCTTTTATATTTAGACAAAATTTTAAATAAAGAAAATTTGCTGGAAAGTTAATGTTTTCAGACTTTAATACTCCCAAAGGTAGTCCGTAGCAGGCAGCTATTACGAGGTTAAATACCCAACAAAAGTTGCCCTGGATTGCCATTAAAAAAGAGAGACGAAAATGGTGACGCTGATGTGTTTCCATGCTCCAAGCCAAACCCTGCCCTCGCGTGCCGTGTGGGGTTCTGGGGGAGTGTGTCTGGCCATGGTACGGGAGGCCCCTGCGCAGGTGCCATCTGACACCAGCCCAATTATCGCTTCTGAGTGTTGCCAACTGCAGAAACCACACTTTGCTCTTTTCCTCCAATTCTAAATATGCACATACTACACGTTATTATGTAGCTATTTCCTACCAGAAACTCAGAATCAAACTTTAGCACAAACTGCTTTCAATACGAGATTTGGGAGTGTCCATCCTGGCAGTTCTGCACCTGGCATGGGAGTAAGAGTCACCCACTTGGGCGGGGGTTTGTCCACTCCTCTAAAACATTCCCATTGGAATGGATCACAAATCCAGGAGGGTATTTCACAGCGGGAATTTGGTGAAGCAGGTTAAGGACGCCTTTTCTTCAGCTGGAATGAAAAAACATGTTTGCCTTTTAGAAAGTCCTTTGAGTTTAAAATGAGTCGATTTCATCTTAAGAAGCCAGAGTCACCCAAAGGAAATGCAGTGTTTACAGTTAAAATCATCAGAACAAGATGTCTTCGGCGGGAACATAGATGGAGCTGGAGGCCATTATACTTAATCAATGAACGCAAGAACGCAAAGCCAAATATTGTATGTTCTCACTTATGAGTGGGAGTGAAATGATGAGAACTCGTGACCACAAAGAGGGGAAACAACAGGCACTGGGGTCTGCTTGAGGGTGGAGGGTGGAGGAGGAAGAGGAGCAGAAAACATAACTATTGGGCACTGGGCTTAATATCTTGGTGATGAAATAATCTGTACAAGCAGCTCCTGTGACAACTTTACCGACGTGACAAACCTGCACACATACCCCTGAACCTAAATAAAAGGCCCCCAAAAACCTGCCCTCATCCCCATCATCCACATTCTTCTAAGCTTTGTCCAGGTGTTTCCTGAACGTTAAGAGAAAAAGTTCCCAGACTTAAGCTCCCCAAACGTTTTAGGAGACACAGCACAGAGCTTTCTGCCCTTCGCTGAAATATAGGCAGAGGAGGTGTTTTTGGCAAATGGGCAACACTTCACAAAGGCTTTCTTGTGCAGCGGTGAGGCTTTATGAAGTGCACTGTGTGGTATGGAGAGGAGAGTATCTTATCTCCTGTCGGGTTTCTAGTCTGCTTAATTTCGGATTTTTTCCTGTTTAGTGGTTCCATGGCCTGACTGAGAGGCGGGAGCTGAGTATTTTCCCTTATCTCTTGTACTCTGCCCATTCCACATGGATTGCATTTATCTTCTCCTTTACGGATGCAAATCATTCTTTGTGGCAGACAAGTGGATGACGATTTTGTTCAAATCTTCGTGCTTTTAAATAAAATAAGTGTATTGATCATGCCTGTTTATCTTCTGTATTTCTGATGCCTTGACATCTGAGGCCTTTCTGATCTGGAAGGCGCTGCCCTCTTGGAGTTAGTTGCTAGGAAGAGCAAATCACTCCCCTGTGAAAGCACCTTTTATATGAGAACCAACCATCCAGAGCCCTTTCCCCAACCATCTCTTTATGTAAGACTCACATTCGGGGCCACCTCCACTGCCCTAATCACCCCAGGTCCAGGTATCAACTAGGGGCCACCCCCATGCCCCAGAGCCTGCTGACATTATTCACACCAGCAGATCCTAAGCCTGCTCACCCTGGTTCATCCATCCTTTCCACAGAAACCACACAAGAGGCTGTGGCTGTGTTCTCTCTTCACTCCCTTTGCCTCCTGATGGACCCTGGTGACTCGCCATGTGGGCTCCCATGGTGTGACATGCCCCTCCTCCTACGAACTGTGAGCGACAAACCATCTTTCCAATGGCGGTCATCTTCTGACCCGTGCCTCACCATACCTGGATAATAAAAACTATATTTTAAAACAGTCACCTATTTAGAGTGGCTGGTATAGTTTCCACTCAGTAACGGGTGCCAGGTAAATGCTACTTACATCTCTCCTCTGACAGTGTATGTAGGAGTAATGGTGACATTTCCCTCCTCTCCCCAGACCCCACTCCTTGCATGAATTTTTTAGAATTGCGTTCTACGAGCTCTGCGACTCTGCCTTCTGTGTCCAAGTTCACCACACAAAGCGGGAAGGATGCGGCCTCCTTCTCAGAACACTAATGTTCTTAACTGCGAAGGCACCAGAAGCTGTTTTAGAAGTCCTCCTCGAAAGTTTAGAACCCTAGGACCAGCCAGACGGCCCTGAGTTATCCTCATCAGAAATTAAGACCGAAGAATATTTGGTTGGCATCAACATGCATGTGGTTCAGAAAAAGGGGCTGAAATTTCCCATTGTAGTTTTTTCATTAGAGCATGATGAGTCTAATGATTTGTAGCTTTTAAACATTTATATAATAAATATTTCTATCTTTCCATGTAAGAATTAATTATTTCCAATTTATCCTCATGGAACTTCCTTCTGATACTAGTAAATGATTGAAGAAAGTTCTTGATGGTTTCAAACTCCCTGATTTTTAAATATATATTCAGTGTTTAAATGACTGATCAGTAGTGTGCAGAATAGAATTAGAGATGTGCAGAAGACTCACAATAAAATAAACCTTTGATAACTTAGGTTCACTTTACATGCTGTTAAAACTCCGTATCCGGTTAAGTTCTTTGGACAATTACTTTAAGATTTGTAATGACTGTATCCCATACACAGTGAGGTAGTTGGATACGTAATCAATATCGCTGTACAAATTGAGTAATTTAAGGACAAAGCAGATGAGACTAGAAGTGAGGTAGAGGGAGCTTAATTATCTGGTTTAGAGGGCTAAGCTGATTACATCAACTAAATCAGTCTCTTCTCCCTTGACATCTGAATAGGAAGAAACGAGGCAAAGTTCTTTCCACTCTGAGAGCTGCATCTGCCCTCGATGTGGCCATGGGAACCAGGATGGGTGATAAATACTGTTGCTTCATCCACCATATAGGAACTGCTTTATTATTTCAGGAAATTAATCACTCCCCTGGCTTTGACTGTAGTTTTAATGGTATGTCTTCTAAGTCCTTATACTTGGCTTTGCTCCTTCCCCAAAGCTCCAACATTTCCAGCTTTCTGTTGAATTTTTCTACCTGAATGTCCATCTGCCACCACCTCCAACTCAATCTGTCCAAAACTGAAATCCTCCTGCTCTTCATGATTTTATGGAATGGAACTAACGTTCTTTCAATCCTCCGAGCTGTAACACCTAGTGTCACCTCTGACTATTCATCACTTAGATTTCCACATTCAATGAATGACTATGTCCTATGAGCTGGGAACCCATTCATCTTTTCAACGACCACTGCCAACACATCAGTTTGGGCTGCCACCTCTTACCTGGACAGAGTACAGCAGGCAGCCTGAGTGACATGGACTTAAGGCTCCGTTATAGTGGTCCTGCCTCAGGACAGAAATACAACTGTGTGGAGAAAATCATGTTTCGTGTCTTTGCTCCACCCCCCCCCCACATTTTGGTTCAGTTTTGCTTCATGTCTACCACCTGAACTGTTCCCAGCACCTCCCACCTCTGAGTTCAGTTCCTTCATAATCCATGTCCACACTGCTGCCAGATTCATCTTTACAAAGAGCTGTGACGGCTCAGACCTGTACTCAGGACAGACTCACCCTAGCCAGCAAGTCTATTCAGAAGATGGTCTCTACCTACTGTGGTACAAAGCCCAGCCACCGTGACCATTATTATCACAAGGGTGTTGTAGCCCTGTTCTCATGTGTCCTTCCTGGCAATTCCCGCTACCATTCCCACCTTAGATTCTAAAGGACGTGTTGTTTTCCTATAGACAAAGGCTTTCTGATTTCTGTATCACCAGCTTCTCAGCCCACTTACTTCCAGATTTCCAGATGTTTGGTTTTTCAAACACGGCTCTGAATATCACTGCCCTGCTCGAAAACAAAGGTTCCACGTGACCTAATTAGGCACAGATTTACTTTTCGGTCCTTCCCTTGTTCATTGGATGTACTTTGCACTCCATCCAAAGTCCCTGCATGTCCTCCTCTCGAGCCGTCCCAGGCCAGCAGGATTCTCCCACTCACCGCCCATTGCAGAAACATGGAACTCTGTCTTCTTAAGGGGTTCTTTCTTCCTTGCCGACCATGGCACTCAGGGTTCCTTTTCACGTTTATTTGTCCAGTTGTGGGATCCTTGAGGGCCTCAGTTCCTGCCCATGAGTTTATTCCCAGAGAGAGAAGAAACATTAAAAAGTACTTTTAGACCCAGTATGTCTAAATGGTCTACTGGTCTAGGTGGTCTTACTGTTCTCATATGTCACTGAGGAAACAGACAGAATTAAGTGACTTGGTGGAATTCAACCCCAGGCACTCATCTATCTTAGTAATCAATTACTTTCTTTTCTTTTCTTACTTTTTTTTCAAGACAGGGTCTTGCTCTGTCTGTCTCCCAGGTCATGGTGCAGTGGTGTGATGTCAGCTCACTGTAGCCTCAACCTTCTGGGATCAAGCAATCCTCCCTCTTCAGCCTCCACAGTAGCTGAGGCTATAGGTGCATATGGCCATGTCTGGGACTTTCTGTATTTTTGATAGAGATGGGGTTTCACCACGTTGCCAAGGCTGTTCTCAAACTTCTGGACTCAAGCAATCCTCCCACCTTGGCCTCCCAAAGTTCTGGGACTACAGGCATGAGCCACAGCGCCCGGCCAATCATCGATTACTTTCTTCGATTATCTTACTGTAAGTTGTTTTTTAAATTCCCTTATGCCTTTTTCTGACTTTCCTTTCCAGGTCTAAATTCTTTGAGGTTAGGGGTAATACACTAAATATCAAAGCCCCTGCCAGAGCGTGTTGGCACACAGTGTTTGCAAAGTGAATGCTGTGGTAACTTGAATCATATTGATTTGATCTGAATTTTGGAGACTTTTGGTGATATGTCTTCTGAACTAGTCATGATCTCCTCTGATCTTCTGCTTGCTGTATACTCGCCAGAAATACTTCTTCTAAATAATCTTAGTTCCTGATGTGAATTAGCCGAATCTCTTTCTACGTTTAGTAGTTTGCCTAGAGTCTCTGTCTGTACTTACTCTTTGCAATTTTTCCTCTAAGTAGGTGCTTTTGTGCCTAATCACTTTGTGTGCTTTGCTATGCATCAGTGTCGTATTCCTATGAAAGTATTGGCCAAGTGAATCCTAATATAATATTTGGTATAAATAACAGCACAAAAGCTACTGTCATTCACTTCAGATCCTAAGACGTTTCTAGGGCTCTGGATTGGAACTAAGGTTTTCTGTAGAATCAACCTGTCTCAGCACAAATTTTTAACAGAAACTACACGAGAGGCTAATTTGGGTTCAAAATAAATACACATTTTAGATACATATCTAGTGGAATAAATATTTGCTAACTCATCTCATAATTTCTAATTGGTTGACCCAGGTGCAAGTGGACTTGGATTTATAGTCCCCCTAAAATGCATACGAAGTCCTGTCTATCTAGTTCCAGAAGCATTGTCAGCGATCACATCATTTTTAAATTCTCTTGAATTGGCCTCACTTTAAGAACGATAATTCATATGTGAGTGTGGGGTCACTGAACGGGGTGGTTATGTCATTGGCTAAATAGAGCCAGAAGGGCCTTGTGGGCAACTTGCCTGAATTCCAGCTTTGTGTCTCATTCTGCACCAGCTTTTTTCCCCAAGTTTGTTTTAAAAATGTGATTGGTGTTAACAAATTAGCAGCAAACACAAACAAACAAACAGACTTCCTAAGGGCAAAGAAGATTGCAGTATTGTGAGTGTGGGCTGAGTAGTGAACCACTGTGGTCGGAAAACTCTGACGGTTGTGTGGCCAGGTAGGAGGGAAGAGACAATGCCAGCAGTGGGAAAAGGCCAGAGAGAAGCACCTTAGAAGGAAGAATCATTGCTCTGTGCCTCGACATTATAATCCCAAACAGAAAGTATTTCTACGGAAATGAACGGGAAATTTGATCAATTACAGAGTGTGGAATTTAGCCTTTGATTTATTTTCCCTTTGATATATAATCATCATTGCCCACAGCACGTATGAATTTTATTAACTTAATTTGCCATTAGTTCAAGAAGTCATACATTTCCCCAAAATAAACTCATTTTAAAAACCGAAAGAACATTTCAAGCCTTAAAGATGCAAATATGTCACAGTTTGGCTTCATCCAGCAAATTCCTAGAATCAATCAGCAGAGAGCAGAGTAATTCTATTACCGAAGAGGGAGCTCAAAGCATGCAAATTGAAACCAGGATAGAGAACAAAATATAAAAGAAGACTTACAACTTCTAAGGAAACACCCGACTTGTATTTTTATATTTCAACAAGGTAAATATATAAACATAAATAACACCTCTATGTAACATGATACTATTTTTCCTTGATAAGACATGCGACATCTAAACTACTCCAGAGATCCACTCACTTTATTAAGCAATGCATATTCTGAGTCAAGTCATCATAATAATAATTTACATGCGTCAACATTTTCCATTTTACAAAATGCTTTACATACCTTATCTCATTTTGTGCACGCACACACACACACGCCCCTAAAATGTTAGCAGCATAGATATAATTATTTTCATTTCCTAGATAAGGAAATGAAAGTCTCAGAGAGCCAGAAAGAGGCTCCTGGAAAACTCAGAGATGCTCTTAGCATAATATTTTCCCCACCACCTTGCAGGAGACTACAAGGCTCAGCCCTGTTAGATGAGGAAACACAACTTCTGCAGATTCTCTGGCTTTGTGTCCTCAGTCAGGCCCCACAGCTCTTGTGAGGCATGGTCTTTCTCCACAAAAACATGGGCCATCTAAATTTTGCAGGAGGCATTCAACGCTTTAACCTATCAGAGAAGACAAAGACTTCACTAAGTTGCAGGGAGGCATGTGGAAGGAGAGCTGTGGACTTAGGCTCCATAAGATGAAAATGGGCTGGCAACCTGAGAATGCGCTTCATTGATTGAGCACAGTGGCTAATAATTTGCACCCTGGAGTTAGAAAAGCTTGAGTTGCAATCTCTGCTCTGCTTCCTTCGCCGGTTGAGCTTGAGTGAATTACACACCTTCTCTGAGCCTGTTTTCACCTATGAAACTGGGCTTACTGGACAAATGGAGTTGTATAGGGCATCTTTTTTTAAATTTTTTATTTTTGTTTTCTTTTGAGACAGAGTCTCACTCTGACACCAGGCTGGAGTGCCGTGGCACAATCTTGGCTCACTGCAACCTCCACCTCCTGAGTTCAAGCAATTCTCATGCCTCAGCCTCTCGAGTAGCTGAGATTACAGGCACACGCCACCACACCCAGCTAATTTTCATGTTTTTAGTAATGACAGGGTTTCACCATGTTGACCAGGATGGTCTCGATCTCCTAACCTCGTGATCCACCCACCTTGGCCTCCCAAAGTGCTGAGATTACAGACGTGAGCCACCGTGCCCGGCTGTATAAGGCATCTAAACATGTCATAATGTTGAACACTCAGTGATTACTAGCTATTAGGAGCATTTTATCCTTTGGACAGTGGGAGACAGGTCAAAGGCATATCATCATCAGGAGAGATTTGGGTGAACTGAGTGGTTCCTGGATACAGAGTGAAGCTTTGCATGATTGGGCCAACCGCACATGCAGGCTCTAAAGAGATACCCATGCTGGGGAGCTCCCTTCCCACCAGAGGAGCTTTTTATGTGCTTTTATTTTTTGGCTGAGTACAGGGGGTTTTATTGATGGTACATGAGAGGGTGGGGCTCCCTAGTCCCCTTGCTCTTTAGGGGGTCTGGAGCAGAAACTGTTGAGGGGATATTTTCAGTCTGGAGAAGACTGAGTGGGGTAGGGACTCCATGGCAGCTGAGGGTCTCTTTTCCTCTCATTGGCTCACTGGAGCTGGTGGTCTGGGCTTTCTTGTTCCTTGGAGGCCATGTGGGCCATAAGACTCCCCGTTACTATAGCCAAATTCCTTGCCATACCCAAACATGAGCTTGACAGCGTGATCATTGAGGGCAATGCGAGCTTCGGCACAGAAGGTGGGAGAGTGGGTGTGACTGTCGAAGTCAGAGGACACAGCCTGGTGCTCAGTGCAGTCCATGGTGCCCGTGAGGCATTCCTGATCATCAGGAGGTTATCTGATGCCTGCTGCACTGCCTTCTTGATGCCATCACATTTAGCAGGTTTCCCCAGACAGATCAGGTCTGTGACCGACATGTTGGCAGTAGGAACACAGAAGGCCATGCCAGTGAGCTTCCTGCTTAGGGATGACCTTGCCTACAGCCTTGGCAGTGCCATTAGAGGCAGGGACGATGATCTGGAGAACCCTGCAGTCTTCATGCCACAGCTTCCCACAGGGGCCAGCCACGGGTTTCTGGGTGGCAATGATGGCATGAACTGTGGTCGTGAGTCCCTCTGTGATGCTGAGGTTGTCATGGATGACCTTGATCTGGGGGAACTAAGCAGTTGGTTGGGCAGGAGGCATTCCTGATGATCATGAGGTTATTTGCTTACCTCTCACGGTTTGTGTCCATCACAAACACGGAAGAATCAGCAAAGCGGGTAGAGATGATGACTTTTTTGGCTCCATCCTCTAGCCTTCTCCAAGGTGGTGAAGATGCTAGTGGATTCAATGACATAATCAGCAGCAGCAGCAGCCCATGTGATTTTGGTGGGATTGCACTCCTGGAAGATGATGATGGGATTTCCATCGATGATAAGCTTCCATCCTCAAGCTTAATGTAGCTGTGGAACTTGCCCAGGGTGGACTCATACTGGAACATATGTACCATGTAGCTGAGGTTCATGAAGGGGTTATTGATAGTGCACAATATTGACTTTGCTGGAGTTAAAAGCAGCCCCGGTGACCGGATGCCCAATATGCCCCAATCCATTTACTCCAGCCTTTGCTTTCACCACAGGCCTCAGGGACAGGGCTGGTACTGCAAAAAAAGATGTGGTTTTCTCGAATGGGAGGAGCAGAGCACTGTTTGTGCTTTGAGAAAGCTGCAGGTGCCTTGGAGGAAAGAGAGGAGATAAACAGGTTACTAAATGCCCCACAAGTCTGGGCACTAAAACAATCAATGCAGAACATTAAGGGCACAATTCTGTGTGGGAAATGGTGTGGCAAGCTGGGAAGAGCTTCAACTAGGCCCTTTATGGTGCCATGGTGCCATCTGACACATGTACTAAGAGAAACTCACATCAGACTTCAGTGAATTCTCACATGGCTGCTGCAGGTTGAATTTCAGGATTCCTTTACCACATTGACACAACACCTGAGAAGTTTCCGCAGCCTCCTGATGTCTGCCACCATGGATAAGATCATGGGTAATACCTCATACACCAAATTTCCCTCGATTTATACACGGTGCAATCTTACAAGAGTATGT
This sequence comes from Callithrix jacchus, assembly GCF_049354715.1. Classification (NCBI taxonomy): domain Eukaryota; kingdom Metazoa; phylum Chordata; class Mammalia; order Primates; family Cebidae; genus Callithrix; species Callithrix jacchus. Next base: position 7,067,008 of record NC_133508.1, on the reverse strand, counting down.
ATGATAGTCTTACCATTACCATCTAACAGCCCTTTTATGCAAGCAGCAGGATTGCATTCAAGGGCGGATTAGAACAGAATGGGGTGTGTGGTGCTTGTCTAAATGTAATCTGACTGCTACGCTATTACTAGCTTCATAATTATACTACTCAGGAAAACTGTTTTAGTGATGGTTTTCTTAAACTACCTTGAGACAATTTTTGTGCCAACATGAGCAGAGCAAGTGGAATTTAATTTCAAAGCAGGGGCAAAGGGAGGTTACCCAGGAGAAGAAAACCTCATGAGCTGGACTGCAGATTTTGAAATTCCTACGGAACAGAGCTCAGCTAGGAAAGGCACAGGCTGACATCACCACACGGGAGATGCAGGGAGCCACTCAGCAACACTTCCCAGTTCAGGTTATAAAGATAGAACTTACAAGGGAAGCTTCTGGTCTCCAGCTCTCTGGCTTGAGAGGATCTAAAATAGTCTTTTTTTGTGCGTCATATATGAAATCGCACTCCGGCTGTGGTCCCTGACCCACAGCATTCCCATAAATCTAGATTCTCAGAATTTGCTGCAAAATTCATCAGAATCTGAATTTTAAACAAGTTCCCAGGTGATCATGTGCATATTACAGTTTGAGGAGAACTGGTGTAAATGGCCAGCTTGTGGTTGCAAATTGAAATTTTGTTTGTTTTTTTTTCTGTTCTTAAATGTAGCATACGCTCAATAAAGCAAAAAAAAAAAAAAAGGCAACAACAAAAACAAAAAACACGTGCATGGGAGTGTAAGGGGGAAAACTGCAGCTGAGAGGACACCTGCTCAACTGTGGGGTGGCTTCTCTTCCAGGCTGTTGTTACATGTATTGTTTTACATTTTAAGCTCAGGATATAAATACAGTGTTGGGTTTTTCACATCATGTTATAAATATTTTCCATATTCTAACAAAGTTTTGTCGACACTTGTCTGCATTCTACCGTATGCATGTTTGTTCCTTGTTAAAAGTTCTATTGTTGCTTTTATAATTATAAATAATCCTCTGATGAAGGCATTTCTATTTTAATTTTTTTCTATTATTTCATAAAGTTACATTTCTAGAATATGAAAGTATTTAAATCTCTTGATAGAGATGATTTCTTCTAATTATAATATTCCTTAAAGTAAGGTAAAGCTTTACAAAAGCATTTGAACTCTTCATTTCTCAGGGTCTTTTGGGTGGATGTTGATTTGTTTAATTATTGGGGTTTCTGAAAAAGTCTCTTTCTCCAAGGATGGTCGGTGGCTTGAACTCTGAGTCAGTCTATTCTCTAGTGCTTTTGAACTAGCAGAACAGAGGAGACCTACGTGCCACTGTTAAATGAAGAGCTGCCACTGACTTTCCTTTGTAAATAATCACTCAATTCCTCCCACGGTGACACTGTTACAGCAATGGGATGCGCAGGTTCAGTTTATGGGAAGACATTGACCTTGGAGCCGGACTGCACTGGAGTAACTTCTGTCTCTGTCCCCGAGGCTGTGTGACATGGCCTGAGTTATTACTCACCTCAGTTCTGCCATATCATCTTATTTATAATATTGTGTTAATAATGTCTCTTGCCCAGAACTGATAATTATGTGATGTAAGAGATTAAAGCCTCTAGCAGGAGGCATAAGGTCTGCCCTATGGAAATGGTTCCATACATGGTAGGTGTTACTTACTTCTTTCAATGTCGGGTGAGTGGACCCCATATCTGCCATTCTTACATGGGGAGAAGTGGCAGATTGCTTTTTATGGCAACCAGGATCATCTCTGAAGAGTGTGTCTTTATTTTCATTTATTTTTTTTGGACAAAGTCTTGCTCTGTTGCCCAGTCTGGAGTGCAGTAGCATGATCTCGGCTCACTGTAACATCCACCACCCAGGTTTAAGCGATTCTCCTGCCTCGGCCCCCTGAGTAGCTGGGACTACAGGCACTCACTACCACACTCTGCTAATTTTTTATATTTTTAGTAGATACAGGGATTCATCATGTTGGTCAGGCTGGTCTTGAACTCCTTACCTCAAGTGATCCACCTGCTTCGACCTCCCAAAGTGCTGGGATTACAGGCGTGAGCTACCATGTCCAGCTGAAGACCATGTCTTTAAATACACGTTGAGCTTCATTTAGAGAAATTCAGCTTGGTTTCATTTTTTTCATCAAGAATTTAATAACCCGGCCTTGAATTCTGCCCTCAGCTAATGGGATAAGCCTCATTCAGCCACAGCAGCATGGTCAGTGTGGAACAGGCAGCAGGTAAAGGACCTCTTAGGAGGACTAGTGGCCCCAGGCACGAACAGTCTGCATTCTGAGGCATGGGTCCTTCCTCTCAAAAATGGGAATCACTGGTGTGAATTAAGTTTTCTCTAACTTATAGCTGTGTGCTCTAGACTTAGCCACATGCCTAAATTTCAAATTTATGTCTCTTATTTACAATTCATTGAGCATTGAAGTCCAGATTATTTTCATATATAAATATGTATAGGTAATAGAGAGAAGTTCACGCCATATTCAATGAAAAATCGTCCGTATATACAGTTAAATGCCAATGGTGAATCTGTCTGGCCAGTGGTATGTTAAGTCATGAATTGTTCTTCTTATTATTACCTGTTCTTGAAGTTTTCTAAAATGATTACGCCCTACTTGTATAATTAAAACAAACAAGGGAAAGGACTTAAATTAATAAAAATCATCCCTTATAGTAGAATTGTAAAGAGAAACTCTATTCATTTGTTAGCTTTTTCTGGATGTTTTATCTTTAGTCGAAGGGCAGACAATGGATTCATTTGAAAAGAAACTTTAGCTCCACTAGTATCTTTCTGCCATGTTCACCTGTGCCAAGCCCCTGTTCAAAGGCTGTGCCCAGCAGGCTTCCTCGGAGATGGTGAGGTGCAGTGGAAAGGCACCCAAGTTACAAAAATGATGAAATGACCTTCTTCTAAATCATATTGCACACATGCACAGAGGCTGGAGGAAGCCAGCATCACCTGCCACCCACAGGTATCTTCTAAGAAATTAGCTCCTGTGCGGTGGCAGTGAGTCTAGTCCAGGAGTTCCCGCACTTATTCTTCCCACAAGTTTCAGGACGCATTAAGACAGACACCAGCATCCCCCAGCCCAGCGACGGGGCTCTTCAGGAAAGACTGACCGGCTAAACAGGTTCCTCCTTCAGGCATTTACAGTCCCTTTGTTTCATCTAGTATGACGTTCATTAGAGGTGGATAAGAAAAAAGCAAAATGGAAAAGGGGAGGGCCAGTGGGAGGGGGAGGTGGGGAGGGATAGCCTGGGGAGAAACGCCAAATGTGGGTGAAGGGGTGAAAGCAAACAGAACACACTGCCATGTGTGTACCTATGCAACTGTATTGCATGCTCTGCACATGTACCCCAAAACCTAAAATGCAATAAAAAAAAAGAAAAAAAAAAAAAGGAAAAAGCAAAATGAAGCCGACCTCTGTTGGGAGTAGTAGAGAAAGCTGAGCTGCCCGTGCTGGAGCCCACCGAATGTAAACCAGAATGAAAGAATCGAGCCGTGGGTCACTCACTGTGATGACACGAGCAGGGGGCTGATCCGGGAAGGTGTCACCTCCCACTGTTCTATTCCTCCCTCCATGGGACTGGGTCACTTGCTGTCATGGCATGAACAGGGGGGCTGACCCGGGAGGGCTTCACCTCCCACCATTCTGTTTCCCAACTCCCATGGGATGGCAGACTGGTGGATCTACACAGACGTGGAGGTCATCCCAGTATAGAGGGAGCCCCCAAATAAAAGGCTCCCTCTATACTGAGGAGGGAGCTGGGGAGAGGAGAGGGAGGGCAGGGGATAGGACTGGAAAAGTACTGAGCACCGAATCAGAGTGGGGCAAAGGGTCTTCAGTCTCCTGGCACACCGCCCACTCCTCCTGATAAGAAGACTCTGCAGAGGTCCCCGAGGAAAACCTCAGTCGAAAGTCTCAGGGAGAGACCTAGGAATGCAGATGCCTGGGCTAGGAACGCAAGTGTGTCAGAGCCTGGAGAACCTGCAGGGCACCAGCTCCCTGCAGAACCTCCAGTGCCCTAGCTGGGCATGAAGCCTGCTGCGGGGAGGGCTGGCCCTATTCCCCGTGAGCCTTCCTGGATGAAGCGTTTGTAATCACCCATGGTCAGGCCAGGAAAGTCACGTGGGATTTCAGCCTGGAGCTGGCCTCCTCAACTTCATTTAGCATCCCTGTGATCTGGGGCAAGTGACTTCATCCCTCCGTGCCTCCGCTTTCTCGTTCTGTGAATTATGGATCATATTTTCCACTTCATGTGGAAATACCAAAGCAGTTACCACCCGTGCAGTGATTTTTACAAGTGTTCACAGGGAGTCTGCCGTGAGCTTTGGCCATTAGGAGCGGTCATCTGCACAGTGCTATAACAATGCCTTGCGCGTTCTTTACCTCCATATTTTCTATATCTCTTTCTAGTTTTGATGAATAATGACAGATTCTTGGCTTGTTGATCTTTTCGTTTTTCCCTCTGGCGTGTGCTCCTGCTCCTGCCTACTTCCTAGGTTTCAGGAATCTCCTGGGCTCTGGAAGTTTGCTGATCCAATCACCAGATTTCATCCACTCATGTAGCACATGTTCACGGGGAGTCTAGTATGTGCCACGTTCTCAGATAGGCTGGATCTTTGGCGCAGCCACATTAACTGGTTTGCAAAAGGAGTTTGTGCTGATTTCTCTGTGTTTCTGTGTTTAGATGAGCCCAGACACAGTAGCCTCATTGTATTATTTCCTTGGTGAATACTTGAATTATTTTTGCTTTTCTTTCTCGAAAGAATACAAATAAATTTTAAGACTATATATGGGAGATTGTCAGTTTGGCATAAGCCTTGTCTCCAGCAGCCCCCTTGGCTGTCTGAGAGAGTAAATGTTTCCAAGGTTATTTTATTTCTGAATGCTATGGGTTTTCTCTCTCAAACTGGTTTCTCTTTTCTTTTTTGACTGAAACCTATTTTTTCTTCAGGTGGCCATAGCTAAGGGATTACAATATGGGTTTACAGTCACCACAGAAAGAGCCGTTCTTGTATTCATCACTCATCTGCAGAACTGCAGAAAGCTAACTCTGAACTCTGCCCCCTTGGTTCTTGGGGTTTAAGATAGTGCCTGCTATGCACTCACAAATGCAGATTCCCAGGCTGCTATGTGGGATCCTTCTCTTCTGTCATGTCCAGTGGTGGCTCTTCAGGTCCAATGCTGCTGCCAAGATGTTCCTGGAGCTCTCACATGGGCCATTTTGTGTTGTGAGTGTATCCGGGGTCAGGACCGGCTACATAATTTGCAGGGCCTGGTACAAAATGAAAATGTAGACATCTTGTTTTAAAAAACTCTTAAGGCCATGGCCAGGTGCAGTGGCTTACATCTGTAATCCTAGCACTATGGGAGGCCAAGTTGGGTGGATCAGGAGTTTGAGACCAGCCTGGCCAACATGGTGAAACACCACCGTCTGAACTAAAAATACAAAGATTAGCCAGACATGGTGGTGGGTGCCTGTAACCCCAGCTACTTGGGAGGCTGAGGCAGGAGAATTGCTCGAACCCAGGAGGTGGAGGCTGCAGTGGACCAAGATTGCACCACTGCACTCTAGCCTGGGAGACACAGCAAAACTCCATGTCCAAAAAGAACAGAGAAGAAAAGAAAACTATTAAGGTGAGGAATCCTGCCTCACCTCTGTAATCCCAGTGTTTTGGGAGGCCAAGATGCAAAGGTAGTTTGAATCCCAGAATTGAAGACCAGCCTGGATAACACAGTGAAAACTGTGTTTCACTATATTGATAAAACTTAAAAAACGTAGCCAGGCATGGTGGTGCACGCCTGCAGTTCCAGATACTTGAGGGGCTTAGGAAGGATCCCTCGAGTTCAGGAATTCAAGGCTGTAGTGAGCTATGACAGCATTGCACTCCAGCCTGGGCAAGAGAGCAAGACCTTGTCTGAAAAAACGAACACACAAAAAAACAAAACTCTTAAGAATTTCAAGATTGGTCAGGCATGGTGGCTCACGCCTGTAATCCCAGCACTTTGGGAGGCTGAGGTGGGTGGATCACCTGAGGTTGAGAGTTGGAGACCAGCCTGACCAACATGGAGAAACTCACTAAAAATATAAAAATTGTCCTGGTGTGGTGGCGTATGCCTGTAATCCCAGCTACTGGGAGGCTGAGGCAGGAGAATCACTTGAATCTGGGAGGCGGAGGTTGCAGTGAACCAAGATTGGGCCATTGCACTCCAGCCTGGGCAACAAGAGCGAGACTCCGTTTCAAAAAAAAACCATCTTCCCCAAAAAAGAATTTCAAGATGGCAACAGGAGAGCATGTAACCAAGTGTAACCAAGTATGACTAGAGTCCCTCCTATGCACCCTGCTCCATGAAGCTGGCCCTGTCCCAGTCCCAGTTTGTTCTCGTTCTTCAATTTGGGCTACCTTGATCTCTGGGCCATGGGTGGGATGTCCTCAGTCCCCTCCCTTGATGTGGATGGTCATTGCACCAAAGTGTAAAAGAATGTGTTCTGCCCTGTGTGCACTGAATGCTAATTCCAAGCCACAAGGTAGTGTTGCCACATGCCTTTGATTCCTTACAGCTTCACATCTTGGAAGCAGCCACCACCTAAAACCTTCACATTTTAGATTATGTCTCTGGGAGAAAAGCAAGGGGCATTATGGAAGAAACAGGACACAGAAATATTATTCATCAAATAAGAGTCTATTTGAAAAATCAGGGGCCGGGTGTGGTGACTCACGCCTGTCATCCCAGCACTTTGGGAGGCCGAGGCAGGTGAATCACGAGGTCAAGAGATCGAGACCATCCTGGTCAACATGGTGAAACCCCGTCTGTACTAAAAATACAAAAAATTAACTGGGCATGGTGGTGTGTGCCTGTAATCCCAGCTACTCAGGAGGCTGAGGCAGGAGAATTGCCTGAACCCAGGAGGCGGAGGTTGCGGTGAGCCGAGATCGCTCCATTGCACTTCAGCCTGGGTAACAAGAGCGAAACTCCGTCTCAAAAAAAAAAAAAAAAAGAAAAATCAGGTATTTCCAGCACAACCTCAGGAGTTATCATAATCACAAAACTAAGTAGAAGACACAATCAGTGCTGACCTGGATCTCATAAGAATCTTCAGGCAAAATAGATACCCCATAAAGCAAACACAAGGGGGAAGGCAATCTGTTGTTAGTTTTCGTAGTATGGAATATAAGATTAAGGAAAGTTCTAGAAAGCAAAATAAATTATGTGCTGAGGGGGTAGTGGGGAGAGTCATGAAGCTATTGCAAACGAGAGAGGGTTTGAAGTGGGTCTGAAAGAATGTATAAGCGCTAGGTTGCCAGTAGGAAAATTATGACTAACAATAATTTATCGTGTATTCCAGAGTAGCTAGGAGAGGAGATTTGCAATGATTCCAACACACACACACACACACACACACATGTTTGAGGTGATCGATAACGCAGTTACCCTGAGTGGATCCTGACACATCCTATATAGGTATCGAAAGATCACCTGTACCCCAAAAGTATGTATAACTGTTATATTATACATCACTGAAATAAATAATTTTTTAAGAGAAAAGAAAATTAGAGTGCAAGAATGAAAGGAAGGTGCGATTCTAATCAACCTAGAAAGTCAGTTTGAGCTCTCAAGCAGCGTGACGCTGTGTATCTAGTTGTAAGGACTGTTGCTGCTGAACAGAGGTAGAGATGGAATTGAGATGGGGCAGGAGAGGGCCTGGCTGCCTGGGAGGGCTGTGCTGGGAGGTGCGTCACAGTAGGTCTTGAGTTCCAGGGCACAGAGCTTCACGCATGAGCCCTTCTTTCGTAGGAACACGTGTAGGTGGTAACAGTGACGTGGTGCTGGGTAAATTTGGTCGTGGTTTGGAGGAAAGAAAAACCCAAATCAGGGAAGCCAATACAATGGTATTATAGGGGACCCAGGAGAACGTTGTTAAGATGAGTTAGACTAAGTTATCGAACAGCTCTGAATATGTGGTAGCCCAACACAGTAGAGTTCATTGCATCCTGTTTTAACTGTCTATAGCAGTTCTAGGTTATTAGGAGCAGGAGGAAGTGATCTAGGCTCTGTTACATGTGAAAGGACTTAAACTAATGGTGGATGAATATTATGACAATTTTAGGCATTAAAAAATGTCAGTGAGGCCTGGCGGGGTGGCTCATGCCTTTAATACCAGCACTTTGGAAGCCCAAGGTGGCTGGATCATGAGGTCAGGGGTTCGAGGCCAGCCTGGCCAACATAGTAAAATCCCGTCTCTACTAAGAATGCAAAAAATTAGCCAGGGTGGTGGTAGGCACCTGTAATTTCAGCTACTCAAGAGGGTGAGGCAGGATAATCACTTGAACCCGGGAGGCGGAGCTTGCAGTGAGCTGAGATCGTGCCATTGCACCCCAGGTTGGGCCACAGTGCAAGATTCTGTCTCAAAAAAAAAAAAAGTGGCAGTGAGGCCTGGTGTGGTGGTTCACATCTATAATCCCAGCACTTTAGGAGGCTGAGGTGAGAGGATAGCCTAAGGCCAGGAGTTCAAGACCAGCTTGGGCAACAGAGCGAAATGCTGTCTCTACTAAAAAATAATTTTAAAATAGAAGTCATATTTTTGGGAAGTGAACTTTGAGCCCTTCAAACCAGGCTTTGTTGGGAACCCATGTACAGGTCTAAACCCTTTCCCAAGCCAGCCAAGGAGGCATCTGTGGCTATTTTTGCTTTTAAGCCAAGGGCCAGGTAAAGTTGGTAAATTTGTTTTCCTCACCTAGACAGAATTTAGTTTTGGTATTACAGTGTGAACCCCCTCATTTAACAGATAGGGAAATTGAGGCCCTGAGAAATAAAAACCTGTCCGTAGCCACTTGACTGTGACCAGTGCCTCTCAAAAGTCCTCATCCCTCTGCTTTTTAAAACAGGCACCTAGGAATTTGTCATTTGGAAAATAATCTGAGCTACTAAATTATAATCATAGGTTCACAATTTAAAAGAAAAATATTTTTCATATTTAAAAATGAAACTCAAATGAAGGTTTTTTTTTTTGTTTTTTTGTTTTTTAAGACAACTACCAACAGGTCAAGAGAGGAGGTACTAGGTGTTCAGCGTGGGGTCTGAGCAGAACATTCCTAGTTCCTCAAAGGCACATGACAAAACTGGTATTTTTCCCATTACAGCACCCAGGGAAAGTAACTCGATATCCAGCACACTGGTATAAATAAGAGAGGCTTCTTGCTGTGGATACAGCAGTCTGGGAGCTCCAGTTGCCCCAGGTGCCACGTGGCTTACCTGGGTGGAGGGTCCACCTCTGTAGACACAGCCTTCCCACCCAGACCACTCCAGCTGGGGAGTCCAGACAAAGTCCGCCACCTGGTTTTCCTGCCCAGCAGGCCAGCTGCATGGGCTTAGCTCACTGTGATAGAAGATGGAGACACCACTTGTGGCCATAATTCCTGGATGTGTGATATCCTCCGCTGTCTATCTGGAACTAAACACGGAGTTATTTGGGGGTTAGGAAGTAATCCAACCAGAGCCATCACCTGTCTGCTTGACCTCACTAAGGACTGGATTTCTGAGCCACCTCTCTTCCTAGGGAGGTGGGATTTTCTGAAACAGGACTCACAAAGCACAGGAATTCCACACTAACTAGGTCAGCTCACTGTGGGTCGTGCAGAATTATCTGCTGTCATGTGTCTCCCCAGCTTGATATCTCGTCCAATTTTACTCAAGAGATGGTGAAATGAATTTGTCATCACTGAGCTGCAGATTCATTCACACAACCAAGCAGCAGGGTGGTTTGACGGGCCCACCTGGAAAGCAGGTGAACAAAACGCTAAGATGTTAGGACACGTAAAACAGATTCCTAGAAAATTACAGTGAGTGCTCATATAGTAATAAGGGACGGCTAGAGGAATTTAGACTGCCAGTGCACGGAACTGTGGTCACGAATTTAGCTCAGTACTTAAGATTGAGTAGAAATTGGCTGGGCATGGTGGCTCACATCTGTAATCCCAGCACTTTGGGAGGCCTAGTCAGGTGAATCACAAGGTCAAGAGTTTGAGACCAACCTGGCCAATGTGGTGAAACCCCTGTCTGTACTAAATATACAAAAATTAGTCAGGCATGGTGGCACAGACCTGTAGTGCCAGCTATTCAGGAGGCTGAGGCAGGATAATCATTTGAATCTGGGAAGTGGAGGTTGCAGTGAGCTGAGATTGTGCCACTGTACTCCAGTCCGGGTGACAGAGTGAGACTCTGTCTCAAAAAAAAAAAAAAAAAAAAAAAGATTGAATAGGAAGTAATGTTTTGTTGCAAAGATTCAACTAACAAGTATTTATGGTACTTTTGTGTTTTTTTTTGGAGACGGAGTCTTGCTCTGTCACCCAAGCTGGAGTGCAGTGGCGTGATCTTGGCTCATTGCTACCTCCACCTCCCTGGTTCAAGCAGTTCCCCTGCCTCAGCCTCCTGAGTAGGTGTATGCTACCATACTCATCTAATTTTTGTTTTTGTATTTTTAGTAAAGATGGGTTTTCACCATGTTAACCAGACTGGTCTCAAACTCCTGACCTCAAGCAAACTGCCCACCTCGGCCTCCCGAAGTGCTGGGGTTACAGGTGTGAGCCACAGTGCCTGGCCATGGTGCTCATTTGTATTTAACTAGTGTATTCTGATTTTACTAGTATATTAATTGTTTTCCAGGACAGACTATGTTTCTTAGTGTACCTGTTGTACTTTCTGTACAACTTTGTTATTTATTCTACTCAACATCTTTGAGAGGGCAGAAGGTGTGTTTTTTTTTCCCCCACAGGGAAATATAGCCATATCTTTGTATCTTTAGAACTTGTCTCCTTCCTCTGCTATTAGCTTACTCTTCTGTTGGTTCCTGTGTCTCTCTATACCATTAGGTGATGAACTCATCAGAGGCATCAAGAATGATATTTTATTCACCTCTGTGTTCACAGAATACTACGGAGTGCTTGCCTGTAAGGACACTCAAATATTGTTTGAATAAATTAACAAAAGAATAAGCACTTCCAAGAAACTGTCTTTAAGAAAACACACACCATATTTGTGTGACTACAAAAGCAATCATTAGAGAAAAATTTTTAAATGCTTTAAAGTCTAACCGAAAAAGTCAATTCTGTGTTATTTGTGGATCTATGAATACGTTATCTTTTTCAGAATCTGACTTACCTTCCAATTATTGTTTACCATTCTGAACCTACAATAAGCTCCCCCATTCCTAAACTCTTGGGTCATTGTAAAATTAGTTATCTTTTTTTTTAAAATACATGTTCACAGCTGACAAAGTGGTAAAGCCAGAGTTATGCTTGACCATAGAAGATTATAACTCTCAAAAGAGAAAAATCCCCAGGTGGGTAATTGATTATTGGTGTAGCAGAGTGAGAATGAATTCCTTAGAAGTTTAAATGAAAGCAGAAGTATATTCCCATCATGGAGGGAACTTAAAGTTTCTGGTATGATGAGCCATTGCCCCAAGAGTTGACAATATCTTGTTCTCTGGAAGAGAATGAGTTTGTCATCTGCCAAGGTACACGCTGTATATTTCCAACTGTCACATCTGCCTTGCAGGCTGACTGAACCCAGAGCAAATCAATCATAAGAGTTAATCCAATAGACTTCCCTTCAGCTGCTGGAAATCAGGCATCACATCTGTGAAAAGAGTGCTAGTTATAATGAATGAGATAACAAATTTGACCATTTTATTAGACACCCTCTATAATGTTAACAGATAAAGATAGAGGTTAAGTTGAAATTAAATTGAAATCTTCTTACCTCTGTACTGATTGCAATATCTGCTAATACCCTCAACTTCCGTGGTGCAAATCAATTGCTTGGTACTCAGAGCCCAGCCTTAATAGGTAATAACTGGTGTGATTCTAGAGAAGAGGGCTCGGTGGCAGGGAAATAAATGAGATTAGCAGTATTTGACTTGGAGCCATAGGCATCAGTTCTGCTCCACCTGTCAACAGGTGCTCCAAAAGACTTGGAGCAGCTTTTACTCTTGCTAGGGATGTAGGGCCAGGAGAGTCCCTGCACTCTTCATTTGCAGATGCCCACAAGGAGAAGCCACCCCTACATTTATCTTGTGAGTGAAGAAGCCCAGAGGACTGAGAACATTCTGGTAGGGTATCAGAATTCTCTTTTGTTTATGCTAATTGGCAGAGCAGGAGCATTGCCATCTTGGACAAATACCACCATTTTGAGTTCCCCTTGAATAAAAATACTGCCTAAATCTAGCCCCAAAACATCAGCCTAATGGCCAATGTCAGCATAATCAGAAACATTCCAACCCTAAGATAAACCCCCCTCTCACCAGAAACATGCCAACCCCAAGATAGCCTCTCCTCCAACCAGAGACATCCCACCCCACAGTAAACTTGCCCTCATATAGAAACATTCTGAACCTACAATAAGCTTTCCTTTTCCTACACCCTTAAATATCCTTAGAAAGAGAGAATGCTCCTGACTGAAATCGGCCAGAAACCCCCCTCAGGTTTATTCTCCCGAATAAACCTATCTTTGACTGTTGAACCACTTTTCATGTTTCTTTCCTCTTTCTTTAACTCTTACATGAATGTTAAAAGAAATTTACATAACATTGAGTATTTCATGATGTTTTCACAAACTATTGCAAAGTTATACAGGTAATGTGACTTCATCGTTAGCATATAGTGTTACACAAATAAATTACCCACACTTTAAAAATTGTAACCTTTATCAATGGTAAAGTTAATAATAATCATCATTCACTGGAACCTTCCATGTGCAAAACACTACATGTCTTTACATTTTATGGATAAGGAAACTAATGATCAGGGAGATTGAATCAACTGTTTTAAGTCGTCTACATAGTCAACAAGAGAACCAATTGTTGGCCAGGTCAGTTTGATTCCAAATTATATGCTTTATAGCATATTGTGATAATATATACTTACAGTTTCTACTTCTCTTGAGTTACACCATGACCACCATAAACTCAACCCATCACTCAAAACAATAGCAATGACAACCCAAAGATTCTATATTTTTGAGTGTATCAACTCGAATAGTTACCCAAGACCCAGACCATTGTAGAAAACATGGATCTCCTAAAATAGGATGACAAGGCCAAGACCAACTTCACCAATGAAGGCGGCAGAGATCAGAGGATTTGTATACAGAATTGTGCAGTCCCAGCTAAGTGGGGCAGCTTCTCAACAATATAGGTATAGGAATACAAGAACGTGAAGTTGATACACAGATTTAGTCCTCACCTAAAATGAGATTAGATATGTGGAGAAAGTTCAGTGACGGGGTATTCAGCCAGAAATGAGGAGGAAAAGGTCAAGATAAATGGCAGGAGTCAGAGTTTTTGCATGAGCCAATAAGCCAGAAAGTCACAGTCAAGTCAGCTGACCCCAAAGGGAATTCAGCTATATGGCCACTGTGCAGCTGAGTTTCGATTGCATGTAATTCATCTTTTTTTTTCCATAAGTGAGAAGTGTCTTAAACTGGTAACTCTCTAGATACCCACTTTAATGTTAATAGATTTTTTTTTTCCATTCCAAAGGAGATGAATGCAAAGACCCTAGCGAGAACATAGCTATCATTTTTCACCTGAGTTGTTATCCAGCGATGGGGGTGGTGAACTCATCCAGGCTCATAATGTGTTAGAAGGCAAACCACTCCTTCTAATTAGAGGCAAACCCTTCATTGGTATTTCCAGGAGAACACATGCTGTCTGGTGAGCAGACGTCACTCAGAAATATGTTGGGAAATTGACAGAAACCATCTTCATCGCACCCTCTCCAACACCCTCTATACTTGGCTCAGTAAAGAGAAAGAGCAGGAAATCCACTTCAAGGAAGTGGATTTCATAGGGGTAGAAAGGAGCCCAGAGATCACCTAGCTCAACCGTGTGCTTTACGAATATGAAAATAAGATACTGAGAAGGTGTTTCTTGCCATGAGTTCACTGCCCTGCCTGTATTGCAACATCGGCCTTCTGTTTGCTGTCGAGCTCTTTATTACCTGCTTAAAGCAAGATCAGATGCTTAGGGGAGGCTGCACAGAAAGTGAAAGGCTAGTGAAGAAGGTTTACACAATTCTCCAGAAAACATAAAAGAGAAAAGGATTGAAACTGATTCTTAAGTTTTCAGATAGATAAACAAGAAAAATTTGAAATTTAAACCCAGAAGACAGATAAGATCCTATTAGTTTAATCAAAAAGTTGGTAACACAAACACATGACTAAGATGAAGGAACATAAAATGTACCTTTCTCCCCACTGCCACCACTACACAAAAAATCTAATCTCATCTAAGATGCAGAGAAAGAGACCTATAAATCAGGAAGATATGTAACTAGGAGAAATTCACTGGCTTGAAGCTGTAAATAGCGTGGGGAACATTTGGTTAAGGATAAATGGAGAGGAAGCTTAGCTGATACAGTTTTAGAATTGAGGTTATGGATGATGTTACCCTGTTACACAGACCTACATCACAAACCTGACAGGCAAATAATATCTAGTAGAAGCAAGGAATTCCAACTTTGGACGTTTGCTGGAGTCTCATTCTCAGAATATCTGATAAATCCCTGGCTTGTCTTATTGACAATTTAATCTCCCAGAAAAATGAGGTGAAATTCAATTCCCGAATGAATAAAGGAGTTATCCAAGTTTTTCTTTCACGGCAGTGTTTCTTAAAGAATGATCCATGAAGCACTGTTGGGTGTTCACAAGGTTAAAATGATTTTTCGAAGAATCCTAAGACATTTTTCATTTTTACTCCTTTAACATGTGCCCGAATAGTGTGAAAGTAATGATGAGTAAAACTTCAGCCCTTAGCATAAATCAGCTAGTGGCATCAATTGTCTGGTAGTCATTTGATTCTTCACTGCCGCATACTCAAATAAGTCAATATATAAATAAGTAAGCAAAAGCCACTGTTGTTTAAGAATGTCCTAACGAAGCAGTGGAAATATTAATTTTATTAAATCTTGGCCCTTGGATACATATATTCTCAATATTTTGTATGACGAAATGGAAAGTAAAGCACATCTATGGCATGTCAAACTACGATGATTGTCTCAAGAAGCAGCATTTGTGCAATCTTTTGAGTTGCAAGCTGAACTAGCCACGTTTTTCATGGAACCATGAGAAAAGATATTTTTTATTTGAAAAACTATCTAACAAGCTATATGATTTCAGGTTTGGATATTTAGCAGACTTTTCTTGAAATAAATGGAGAGCTTGTATCATGTCAAGGAAAAGAATTGATAGTATTTGGGGTCTAATAAATTTGAGTTTTCTGGTGAAATTAGGATTTTTGAAAACTTGTACTCACCAAGATGACCTTGATGGTGGCAAATATTTGGACACTTTTCTAGTGAGGTCAATGGTGGTTTATTTTTTTATATCATACAATTAAATGTGTAAACATTTGAAAAACCAAATGCATGATGTTGCAAAATCATGCACAGAGAAAAGGTACTTTCATAGTGCAAGATAGACTAGTGGATTTTAATGCAAAAGTATGCAGAATTTATTGATTGGTTTCCAATTTCATATCACAACCAACCTTTAAGAAAATATGAATAATTGAAAGGGTTGTTGTCAATATCCACAGTTAACTGAAAAGATTATAAAATACCCTTCTCATTTTAAACCACTTATGCCTGAAGTTGCAATTTTTTGAGTTTGAAAAATCAGACCTTGGTGATACCCCTGAGCATTAGGATTAAATAACGCCCACATACTTAGCATTCCAATAATGGAACACTAGGCATAAATGGCATCAACTATTTTGATTAATAAACTACCTATTCGGGTTTATATTTTCTTCATACACTTCAGTCAAAGCAACATAGTACAGCATACTAAATGCAGAATCAGATACGAGAAGCCAGACAGCAAACAAATTCATAGGAAATAAAACAGTACTACTCTTTTCACTATTCTTTAAATGTAGTTTTTTGTTTTTTTTTTTAGACGGAGTCTTGCTCTGTCGCCAGGCTGGAGTGCAATGGCACAATCTTGGCTCACTGCAACCTCCGCCTCCCGGGTTCAAACGATTCTTCTGCCTCAGCCTCCCGAGTACCTGGGATTACGGGCACGTGCCACCATGCCTGGCTATTTTTTGTATTTTTAGTAGAGACGGGGTTTCACCATGTTGGCCAAGATGGTCTCAATCTCTTGACCTCGTGATCTGCCCCCCTCGGCCTCCCAAAGTGCTGGGATTACAGGCGTGAGCCGCCCAGCCCGGCCTAAATGTAGTTTTTAATGAAACATGTCGTATAAACTTCAATGAGTTTATTATTATTATTTTAAAATTAATACTCTAAACATTTTTATGGTAAATGTCAATAATAACTCACATTAGTGAAAGCTGTTTGGGATCCTTCATCATTTTTAAGGGCATAAAGGGATCCTGAGGGGAAAGTGTTTCATAACCTCTATTTCATGATAGCCCCCACCTCCACAACTTCCGGAAAACCTCTACCCCTGAACTTGCTTGATTTTTCTCCAAAGCACCCAGCCCCTCCTAACATATTTGGCTTTGATTCTCTGTTTAATGTTGATTTCCCACAACTGGAATCTTTACTCCATGGTGAAGGAAACTGGTCACAGTTCTGCATATTCTTCCTTTCTTGGTGCTGAAAATATCCTGGCATATAGTGGGCACTCAGTGAACATTTGTTAAGTGTTGAGTGAGGTGAATGACTAATAATATCTGTCCTTAAAAGTCTTCCTGCAACCAGACCTCCCATTTTCATGGTGCAGGTGTCTAGGAGTTTCCATTAGTGTTTGTTTGAACTTGAGCAGATCCATCGCTGCTACCTGAGACATGCTTGACCTTGCCTGTTTACACCCCTATGTGAAGAGAGCTCAATGCCTGCGGTAGATGATTTTCACCTGGAAAAGACTCTTTAAAACTCAGAGCACTATGTCAGCCTTGTATCCAAACATCCTAAATTATTTCCATTTTATTTTAGTAAAATTATAGAGCAGCACTGCCAGATGCCTTGGTCTCAAACTGTAGCCAGTGAGCGTCCACTCAGACTATGTTGCCTTAACGAGAGAAAGTCAAAGCTTCTTCACCTGACAATAAGACTAATCTAGAAATCACGAGGTTATAGCTTAAGAGAAATTTTAAAAAAATGTCCAGGAGTATTATTAAATAAGTACAAGCTCACTGTGAGTGAAATAAAAGATGATACAATCTTGGGCTGTGCCCATTAAGGATACGTTGACAAAACACGAAAATAAAATTAGTGCTTTTGCACATAATTTGTACTGGCAAAGCCACATTTCCAGAGGATCCATAAATGAAATTGTCACAGAAGGGAGAGATGAGGGTGAACAAGGAATGCGTTGTCTAAGAGGGTGAAGGCAACGGGGCATGAGGGTTGTTTTAAGATACTTTAAGGCCTTAGTTCCTGTGGCCCTTGGACTCAACGCTAGATAAATTGGTATAAGGGAGGCAGCTTTAACATTATCATAAATAAATCCATAATAATTTCAGGTATTTGGAAGTGGGACAGATTCCCTTACCTGGCTGCAAAGTTGCCCTTCTGTAGAGGATTTAAGAATGCTTACTGGCTAGCTGCAGGAAGATGCCTTAAGACGGAGATTCCTTCATTGGTCTGGCTTGGGAGGATGAAGGGGTGCTTAGATATCTTTTAAAGTTTTGAGGGTTTGTTGTTTGTTTTACCAATAGGTTCATGGTAAAAATATACTTTCCTATTTTCATATTCTTATTTCTGTATTTTTATGTGCCACTTTTTCCAACAAATTAATTCAGAAAATTCAGAACAGTAACACTGTATTTCAATGGCTTGCAAATTTAAAAACTTTCTCCATAAACATTCATTCATTTTACTGTTTAAAGGAAAAGATGCAATTGATGGCATAATACTCTTAATTCTTCAGTAAAGTTATTAGTAGTTTTCTTATTTTACATGAAATAACTACTTCATTAGACCCTTTGTTAAACACAAGCCCTGTAAGATAAATTGACCTGGCCGAACCTGCTGTGACTAACAACCTCTCCAGGGTCAGGTGAAATGTCCAGCTTGTTAACTAAGATGCGGTTGACTTTCTCTTTTTCCTTTTCCGGCCAACATGGTGAAACCATGTCTCTACTAAAAACAGAAAAAAATCAGCTGGGTGTGCTGGCATGTACCTGTAATCCCAGCTACTTGGGAGGTTGAGACGGAGGCGGGGATTGCTTGAACCAGGGAGGCAGGGGTTGCACTGGGCTGAGATCCCACCACTGCACTCCAGCCTGGGTGACAGAGCAAGACCCCATCTCAAAACAAACAGAAAACTGGGTAGTTGTAATTCTACAATTTGCGGTGATGTGTAGAGTACTACTTTCCCCCATCCTTCCCCTACCACTGTGCTATATCCAGGCAGAAACGAAACATCCTGGGAAACTGACAGACATGAAAGATAATTAACAGAAGTCCAATATCTACTAATTACTGTCATGTACCACATAACAACATTTTGGTCAACAATGGACCACATATAGGATGGTGGTCTTGTGAGATTATAATACCATATTTTTATTGTACTTCTTTCTTCCCTCCCTCCTTCCCCCCTCCCCCCTCCCTCCCTCCCTCCCCCCTCCTTCCCTTCCCACCTCCTTTCCTCCCTCCCCCCCTCCCCCCTCCCCCCTCTCCCCTCTCCCTCCCTCCCTCCTTCCCCCTTCCCCCCTCCCCTCTCCCTCCCTCCCCCCTCCTTCCCTTCCCCCCTCCCTCCCTTCCTCCCTCCCTCCTCCCTTCCTCCCCCCCTCTCCCCCCTCCCTCCCTCCCTCCCTTCGTCTATCTTAGACAGGGCTTGCTCTGTCATTCAGGCTGGAATGCAGTGGTGCAATCCCAGGTTTCTGGGCTTACGTAATCCTCCTGCCCCAGCCTCCTGAGGAGTAGAGGCCCAAGCCACTACACCTGGCTACTTTTTTTTTTTTTACAAAAAATAAAGAGAGATAGGGTCTTGCTATGTTACCAAGCCTGGTCTCAAACACCTGACCTCAAGCCATTCTCTCACCTTGCCTCCCAAAGTGCTGGCATTACAGGCACGAGCCACCACACTGGGCTCTACTGTACTTCTTCAATGTTTAAAGACACAGATACCTACCACCGTGTTAACAGTTGCCTGTATATTCAGTAGAGTCACATGCTCTACAGGTTTGTAGCCTAGGAAAAAGCATGGACAGTGTTCAGTAAACATTTGCAGTGTAAACTAAGTGAATAAAATCCCCCTTCGGTGCTGCCGTTGTGTTCTATTATCCAAGAGAACGTTGAAGTAACTCCAGAGACTATATTTCTTATTCCAAATAAATGCATCTTCATGTCTAAAATAAATAAACTAAAATACTAACTCAGAAAAAAAATCAAATGTTTAATTTGGGAAGTATGAAAATTTATCAAGATTATTAACAAGTAGTTACATCCTTGGTTTAAAGTGCATGGTGACCTTTAACCTGGCCAGACCGACAAAGTCTTTTCCAAGCTTCTTGGTGCAGAACTATGCCGACTCAACTGAGAACTCACCCAGGCTTGGGGCCAATTCAAAGCTTTCCTTTAATTAAAAAAACAATGTTTGTCCCTGAAGCAAGCTGCTTACCATGTTGCTGCTGTTGGGTGAAGCTGGAGCAGCCTCTTTGAAAACAGTCCCATAAATCAGCAACTCTTAGATTTCCAGGCATCATGTCGATATCACTTCTTTTTTTTTTTTTTGAGACGGAGTTTCACTCTTGTTACCCAGGCTGGAGTGCAATGGCGCGATCTCAGCTCACTGCAACCTCCACCTCCTGGGTTCAGGCAATTCTCCTGCCTCAGCTTCCTGAGTAGCTGGGATTATGGGTATGCACCACCGCGCCCAGCTAATTTTTTGTATTTTTAGTAGAGATGGGGTTTCACCTTGTTGACCAGGATGGTCTCGATCTGTTGACCTCATGATCCACCCGCCTGGTCCTCCCAAAGTGCTGGGATTACAGGCTTGAGCCACCGCGCCCGGCCGATATTACTTCTTAACTGTCTGAGGTTTAGTATCTGTTGATCACCTTTTCTTCTAATAAAGAATCTCAGCTTTTTGGAAATAACCTGAGAGTTAAATCTCCAATTGACAGCTACTTAACTCATGTCCAAAACTTTTGAGAAAAATGGTAGTTGAGACAGTCCAAGGAACAAGCTGAACATCGTCATTACATACTTGTGTCAAGCAGAGCATTAGAATGTAATCTCCTTGGTTTAAAACGATGTGGTCCTCCGAGAAACGCTTTCCCTGAACTAAGATTCATGACCATGCTCTCAGCTTTTACCAAAGATTGGTTTAAGAAAAACCTTCATGAAGTGCATGTATTTATTATTTTAAGTAAAGTTTACTGTGTTCTTTATATGAGTGATTCTTACTCATTATAGTCAAATTGGAAAAATACAGAAAAGTAAAAAGAAGAAAAATTTTACAGATAGTCCTATTCCCCAAAATAATATGGTTTATTTCCACTCTCTCTTAGTTTTATGAAACCATTTAAAAAACATTATGGTAGATAATAAATATAATTTACAAAGTATATTGTTTTCTGGGAAAATAGTACTGAGGACATGGTTTTTGTTATGTCCCTAATAAGAGTCTATAGGATTTCTTGATAGAATATAAAGTTAGGGGAAAATATGGTCTCTTGTAACAAGTCAATATGGTTTCTTTCATCACACAAACTGTATAGAGTATGAACTTATTTCCCTATTATACTGAATGACAATAAATTCAGACAATGTTGTGCTCATTTTTAGTAATGTTCTTCCCTAAGCCTCCTCTTTTCCCTTTCTTTCTGTGTGATTTCTGTTTTCTCCTTTATCTTTATTTGATCTACCATATATAAAATATAAATGAGCTCCTTTTTGTAAAAAGCATTTACCAACTCCTTTTTGAAGAAAGTAAGATGCAAATAAATAGATTGGCAGACTGGGAGAAGCACAGTAACCTTTCTACTTTTATTCTGGTGAAAATGCAAAGAATAAAACCCAATGTCACCAGAGGAGAGGGGACACATAGGGTGAGACAGAAAAATATATAGGGGCCAGGCACGGTGGCTTACACCTCTAATCCCAGCACTTTGGGGACCAAGGTGAGCAGACCGCTTGAGGTCAGGAGCTGGAGACCAACCTGGCCAACATGGTGAAACCCTGTCTTTACTAAAAATACAAAATTAGCTGAGAGTGGTGGTGTGCACCTGTAGTCCCAGCTACCCAGGAGGCTGAGGCAGGAGAATCGCTTGATCCTGGGAGGCAGAGGTTGCAGTCAGCTTAGACAGCATCACTGCACTCCAGCCTGGGCAACAGAGCAAGACTCCATCTCAATTATCTGTATCTATATATATATATCTATATATATGTAATTTTATATATATAGGTAATTACATATATATGTAATTATATATAGGTAATTATATGTGTATATATCTGGGTTATTACATATATATGTAATTATATATAGGTAATTATATATAGTTATGTAATATATATATAATAGATTTTATAATATATACGTAATAGATTGGCAGACTGGGAGAAGCAGTCATCTCAGGGGAATCCCTTTCCTTGTAGGGAATCCCTTTCCTTGTCATATAAAAGGGATTCTCCTTTTATATGACAGTAGGGTTTGAATGCATTCAGAATATCAAACTGTAGCCATTTCGTTGCTTGCATCTCATGCTACTGTTGACCTGAGAAGTCCGTGCAGTATGGAGATGCTGAAGGGAACTCAGGCCACCTTGAAAGGTCAGTTGTATGGTAAGGTGGGGATGAGCAGGGAACAGGGATGGGGTGGAAAATAATATCAATTTTAAAGACTCTAAGGGAGTCTATTAAAAAGAGAAAATTCACAAGTTCGGAAAATGAAAAGGGAGATGGAGTGTAATGCAAGTCATGGAATCTGCTGGACTGTACCCTCCGCGAGAAGATTTCGGACATTAGCTCACGGTTGCTGAGCTGGGACTGGCTGGCAGAGAAGAACGGAAGAAGCTTGGGATTCTGTTGTAAGGTTGGGGAGATCCTGGGAAGGCCAAGTGTGTTTTGGTAAATGCTGGTTCAGCCTCATTCATCGGAAAATCTGAGAAAATAGAATCAATGGATAATAGAAAGGATAATAGTCATAAAAATGACAGTGTTTTGCAGTTCATGCACTACCTTTGTATTTGCTAACATTATTAAACCTTCAAAATCCGGACTGAGTAGGTTGAGCATATTATTATTATCCCCATTTTTTCTTTTGTTATTTTTTGAGATGGAGTCTCACTCTGTTGCCCAGGCTGGAGTGTGTGCAGTGGTGTGATCTCGGCTCACTGCAAACTCTGCCTCCTGGGTTCAAGCGATTCTCCTGCCTCAGCCTCCTGAGTAGCTGGAATTATAGGTGCCTGCCACAATACCAGGCTAATTTTTGTATTTTTAGTAGAGACAGGGTTCATCCTATAGGCCAGGCTGGTCTCAAACTCCTGACCCTATAATCTGCCCCCTCAGCCTCCCAAAGTGCTGGGATTACAGGCGTGCACCACCATGCCCAGCTATTATCCCCATTTTCAGTATCAGGAAGTGAAGCTCATCTTTGGCCAAATGACTTACCTGAAGTCTCACAGTAAGTGATGGTATACCTCTCAGAACGTGTCCCGACAGTGAGAGAAAAAGCATGGCACCCACTCACTAAACATTTTTAGGATGCAATGAATGAATAAAACCCTACGTTGTTGTTGCTGTTGTTTTCCCTATTCCCATTATCCAAGAGAAGTGTGAAATAGCTCCAGAGGCCGGGCACGGTGCTCATGCCTGTAATCCCAGCAGTTTGGAAGACCGAGGCAGGCGGATCACCTGAGGTCAGGAGATTGAGAGCAGCCTTGGCAACATGATGAAACCCCATATCGACTAAAAATACAAAAATTAGCCAGGTGAGGTGGTGTACACCTGTAATCCCAGCTACTCGGGAGGCTGAGGCAGAAGAATCACTTGAATCCAGGAGGCAGAGGTTGCAGTGAGCCGACATCGTGGCATTGCACTCCAGTTAGGGCAAAAATAGTAAAACTCCATCTCAGGAACAAAACAAAACAAACAAAAATAGCTCCAGAAAATATATTTCTTATTCTTAGAAAAAAGCATTTTTATTTCTAAACAAACTAAAATACTAACTCTGAAAAAAGAATCAAGTTTAATTTTAGAAAGTATAGAAATTTAAAAAAAAAATGAATATTACTCATATCCCAGAGATAAGCCCAGGTAACACTTTGGTGTTATCCTTACACTTGATTTTTTATGTGTTTTTCTGCATGTATTTTTTGAAGTTACATATATTGTGCATAAATTTGTTTTTCAAAATTTACAAATATATTGTAAACATTTTACCATCAATAAATGCTCCAGCATGATCTTGTCTCTATGATGGTAAAAAAAACATGCAACACGAGTTCTGCCCTCAACAAATATTTAAGTATAGCACAGAGTATTGTTAAATGCGTGTGCGTTGTTCTACAGCAAATCTCTAGAACTTTTTCCTCGTGCATGACCAAAACTCTACCTATTGAACTGCAACTCCGCGTTCCACTTACCCCCAGCTGCTGGCAACCAACATGCTACTTTCTGCTTCTAAGAGTTTGGTTACTTTAAATGCTTCATATACGTAGAATCATGTAGTATTTGTCCTCTGACTGGCTTATTTCACTGAATATAGTGTCCTCAAGGTTCATCTGTGTTGTAGCTATATGACAGAATTTCCTTTTTTAAAGGCTAACATCACACACACACACACACACACACACACACACACACACACAGACAATAAATGTATTTCCATCCTTTTGAATAGATACCCAGAAGTGGGGTTGCTGGATCATATGGTAGTTCTATGTTAATTTTTGGAGGAGCCTCTATTTTTTTTTCATAATGGCTGTACCAAGTTACATTCCCACCAAGAGTGTCCAGCCTTTCAATTTCTCCACTTTCTTGCTAATTTCCTGTGATTTTCTCTTTTTGTTTTTTATTTGTGTAAATAATGGTTATCCTGACAGGTGTGAGATAACATCCACTGTGCTTTTGATTTGCCTTCTGCTGCTGATTAGTGATGCCAGGTACCTTTTCATAGACTGGTGGCCATTTGCATGTCTTTTTTGGAGAAATGTTTATCCAAGTCCTTTGCCTATTTTTTAATTGAGTTATTGGTTTTTTTGCTATTAGTTGTAGGTCCTCAGATATTTTGGATATTAGTCTCTTAACAGATACGTGATTTGCAAATATTCTCTCCAATCCCTTAGGCTCTGCTGATTATTTCCTTTGCTGTACAGAAGATTTTCGGTTTCTTAGAGTCAACCTGTCTGTTTTCCTTTTTTAATCTCTGATTTTGGTGTCATATTTAAGAAATCGGTTGGGTGCAGTGGCTCCTGCCTGTAATCCCAGCACTTTGGAAGTCCGAGGTGGGCAGATCACGAGGTCAAGAGATCAAGACCATCCTGGCCAATATGCTGAAACCCTGTCTCTACTAAAAATACAAAAATTAGACCGAGGCGGGTGGATCATGAGGTCAAGAGATTGAGACCGTCCTGGTCCACATGGTGAAACCCTGCCTCTACTAAAAATACAAAAAATTAGCTGGGCATGGTGGCACGTGCCTGTAATCCCAGCTACTCAGGAGGCTGAGGCAGGAGAATTGCTTGAACCCAGGAGGCGGAGGTTGCAGTGAACTGATATTGTGCCACTGCATTCCAGCCTGGTGACAGAGCAAGACTCCATTTCAAAAAATAAAAAAAAAAATAAATCATTGCCAAGACCTATCTTGTAAGGAACTTCCTCTACTTTTTTTTTTTCTAGGAGTTTTATAGTTAGTGATTTTTAAAGGCTTACTAATAATAACCATTGGTTGTATCTATCAGAATTTGTTTAACTAATACTCAGGTACTAAACATATAAATTGTTTTTAAGTTTTGGCTAATTTAAACATTCCTGCATAGACAACTTTGCATCTAAATTTCTTTGCACCTATCCATGAATATTTCCCTAAGATTAAATTCCTAAAAATACGAGCAGTAAACCATAAAGCATTACACATCTGAAGTCTTTAGAAATTTATGTAGTTGTACCACAGTGTACCCCTTGGTCAGTGTTAGGGTACGAAAATACTTAGAAGAAATGGCAATGTGCAAGTAGAATAGGCTCCACATTCCATCTTTATCATATGTACACCACACCTCGGGCCCACATAATTTCAATGGGGAAGAACTGAAGGAGTTACAAAGGAAGCTTATTGGGATTCTCAAAAGCCCACTGTTAAGTGACTTTTGTGAAGGGCCACATACCTAATCAGAGACTTTTATTAAAGAATAGTATGACATAAAAAACCATGTCAGAAAATAAATCACTCTTTGTGAAAAACCCCAAAGGCAACAATAATCACAAAAAATGTTCTCAGGTCTAATCCACGTAGAAGGGAGCTCAAGGTCAGAACGAGCCGCTTGTTGGCAACTATCATAAAATACTCGCATGCAACAGAGAAAAAAGCAAAATTCTTCCTATGTCCCCTTTCTCCTCCCCCACCACCCGCCAATATGACGAATGATCTACAATTGAAAAAGGGTGAGAATAGTGCAAGAAGCCATCCAACTGTGTCAGATGAGTTTTAGTCTTTAGTTTCAGAAGTCTTTCCTAGGGTGGTAGGAAAGCTTATGCAGATGGGTATGAATACACACTGTTGGCCATCTTTTGAGAAGTAACATAGGTATTGTTATTATTATATTGAGAATTGTGTAGGTAGAAGAAGCACTGGACATCTTGATCCGGATATATTCTGAGTCAATACTCAAAAAAACATGGTGGTCGGCGGGTGGAAACCATGATGCCCATAGACTGGTATCCTTGTCATTTCTCCAGGGAAAATACTTAGGCAGAGCATTAAAAGAAGGATTCCTTAGCATTCTTTAGCAAATTAAGTGCTTGCCAAGATGATGAGAAAGGAATCAGGCAAATGGGGCCACCACCTCCCCGGCACATGCCCCTGTGTGCACCAGACACAGCTTCCCCTCCTGAGCCAACACAGCCCTGCAGTCCATGCCCAAGTGGACAGCATCCATCAGAAAGAGGCTTCCTGCTGCCTTTGTGCAGACATAATCCACCACCACAGCTGGAGTTCAGTTCCCTCTGACTGCCTGGGGCAGATGCCCTTGTTTGGAGCTGAGATTCCATCATGCCAAACTAGAA
Organism: Callithrix jacchus; assembly: GCF_049354715.1. NCBI lineage: Eukaryota > Metazoa > Chordata > Mammalia > Primates > Cebidae > Callithrix > Callithrix jacchus. The sequence continues at coordinate 7,040,774 of NC_133508.1, read as the reverse complement.
TGGTATAGCATCAGTGGTTAAGAGCTTGGCTGTCTGATGGGCTTGGATTAACTTCAGAGCTACCTGTTACCAGCTTAGTGATCTCTTCATGATATCTCCTCTGCTACAAAGTTGATGTCTTAATGATGCCTTCCTTGCCTTGCTTGTCTGAGAAGAAAAAGCTAGTCCAGCAGGATAAAAGCTCCCATAAATAACATTATGTTTCAATGCAAGGAAGAATGTTCTTTAAAAACCTCACCTGATAAAAACAGAATGGGCTGCTCCATGAGGCAGGTCACAGTCGGGGTGCAACGAGGCAGAGTCGGGATGGCTCTTGTCTCATCTCCTCTAGAATGCGTGTCCTGATTCTAAGAGCGTCAGAAAATATTCCTTGATTTTTAAAAGCTGTATAAACATGTGGTGCTGTTGTGAGCAGTGGGTGGATTGTATTGTTTACAGGACAACCCCCAGGAAGAAATAGAATGTTAAAAAATAAGCAAACAGCAGACCAGGAAACCTTCTGGTAGACTCGTTCTGTGTCACATTTTGCTTAAAACACTCAAATCAAAAGGAGTTGTTTAATGACTACAATGATAAAGGATCCTTTCCCGAGGGAAGATGTGATTTAAAAACTGATGTCAATGAAATATGTGAATTATCTTATATGAAATGACTCTCTGACCATCCAGGTTTTTTTTTTTTTTTAATTTTACCAGGGAATTCATTTAGATTATTTCCCAAATGAGTTGAGATCATGGATTTTTACTAATATATAATTAAAGGCTCCAGTTAATACTATTTCCACAGTAATTTCTTGTTTTCTAAGTCATATAACAGACTGCAGATTTAGCAGAGACGTGACATTTCACTAAAAAGTAGAAATCATTGGGAGGCTGAGGCGGGTGGATCATGAGGTCAAGAGATTGAGACCATCCTGGTCAACAAGGTGAAACCCCGTCTCTACTAAAAATACAAAAAATTAGCTGGGCACGGTGGCACGTGCCTGTAATCCCAGCTACTCAGAAGGCTGAGGCGGGAGAATTGCCTGAACCCAGGAGGCGGAGGTTGCGGTGAGCCGAGATCGCACCATTGCACTCCAGCCTGGGTAACAAGAGCGAAATTTCATCTCAAAAAAAAAAAAAAAAAAGTAGAAATTATGGACAAGTGTAGGGATTTTCATGATACCCAAAACAAAAGATCAGTTATTAAAAATAAAGGCCTTTCCTCAATTAGAATGTCCATTTGTTTGAAGTTTTAATACAGTCTTAAAACACTGCAAATAATTCACTATACTTAAAATAAAAAATATTTGAAAAAGAAAATAGGGTTGAAAGTCCAACTCTGGAAACAGCTAACTAGAGCGATCTTCTGGGCATAAGTTACTTGTAAAAAGTAGCTGTGTCTGGAAAAATGGATAAATAATTGACTATTCCAATATGGAAACTTGCTATTAAAGAAACTAAAAAAAAAAAACTTGAATGAATGCTTTTATTTCAAGAAAACCAAAAAAGCACTTAACGAGAGTATTCACATTTCCCAACCTAACTATATTATAATTTTGAACATCAGTTTTTCTTGAAGTGTAAAATACTAACAATAATAAATAAGCTATGTTATAAAAATCTCAAAGTTGTTTAAAATGATTTATCTTATTTGTTCTATGTGACAGAGAGTTTGGGAGAGAAGCTGCCTTGGATAGCATTGAAGCACGTGCACTGTTATGAAATCATAATCATGTGAACCTGGCTGAGGTCTCAATCTTTACAGGTCTCATTTTTCTTACCTTCACAAGTAAGGAAGTTGGGTTAGATTAAATGTTTAATGCTAACATCCTTCTCTCTCTCTTTAAAAAAAACAGAGCATTTATTACGTGACTAATTATTAAAATTCTTAACATCCTTTTTCTATAATAAACTTTTAAACATTTTAGAATAGTTTTAGATTTCTAGAAACTTGGCAAAGTTAGTAGAGAATTTCCCTATACTCCTCATCCCCTTTGCTCTATTGACAGCATCTTACATTATTACGGTACATTGTTATAACTCAGAAACCAACTCCGGTACATTGCTACCAACTAGACTCCACATTTTACTTGAATTCGGCTGTTCTTCGGTTCCAGGGTCCCATTCAGGATACCACATTCCATGTGATTGTCCCACCTCCTTCATGCCCTCTGCTCAGTAACAGGTTGTAATGCTCTCCTTGCTTCTGCTGACATTAACAATGTTCCACAGCGACTGGCCAGTTGCTCAGCTTCACGGTGACTTTCTCCCCGTATTTGTTCAGCAGAACGGCAGTGTGCTATTGGTCACAGATTTCAATGAGTTCGAAACCAAAAATAGCCCAGTCCAATGAAGATTGTCCAACCAATGCCTTGGTAGGGAGGGGAAGGGGAAGGAAGAAGGAGAGCTGAGATGTTAGCCACATTGGAAACGGAATGGGAGTAGTAGGGTTGAGTTTATATATTACAAGTGCTGCATGATGAACTACCCCCATACACTCATAAACACACTAAGTTGGTTCCTAGGATGAGTAGATTGGGGACGGCAGGAGATGTACCTGAATGGGTGCAACAAGGTAAAGGGATGACCACTGGCCTGCTCTAAGCCAGAGGTTTTCAAACTCCCGTGCTCTGTCTTGTAGTTTGTTATACATTTGTAATTCGGTAGGTCTGGAGTGAGACCTCGCAATATGTATTTCTAACATGTCCCCAGGTGATGCCGACCCCGTGGGTGTGGGGACCGTGCTCTGAGAAGCACCGCTGTTGATCACTGAATGAGTCAGCGGCACCATTGAGCCTCTAACCCTACTGTCCCAATGTGGGTCACCAGAACGCTCCTTAGGTGAAAACTGAGCCCCAGAGCTCTATCATCAACTTGCTTTCTGACAATCAGACTAGGAGTTTGTGACTTTTAGTTAGCACCAGCCTGAGATGGATGTGATTTGGAGTTGATTCTACTTGGTGAGGAAGGGATGAGGGGGACACAGAGGGGAGTTTTCCAGCATCTCATTTCTACAGGCAGGCCATTTTCACTCAAAGACATATAATTGAGAAAATGAAGATATTGTGGACAAAAGTATCAGTGAAGCTTGACAAGACCTGGTTGAGTAGATAGATGCCTGTGTTCTCCCAACAAGTTGCCTCTCTAGCCCATAGTACGCACCATGTGACCTCAGAAGGTCAACCTAGGTGACTGGAAAGGTATTTCCAGCCACTACATAGTGATTCCATTTGTTCATTTACTCAATAGATGTTTCTAGAGGACCCGTTTTGGGCCAGTCGCTACACCGGGCACTGAAAATAAAGCTGTGAATGAGACTCACATCAAGCTTCTCAGTCTAGTGGCAAAAAAAGAATGAAACAAATAATTACAGTACACTTGTCTGAGTGTTTTAACAAGGGCAGCACAGGGAAGTGTGACTGTGAGATTATAGCCCTAGCATCACCTTCCAGTAGCTGGTCTCCAATATTCTTCCTGCCTCTCTTTCACCTGCAACAAAATGTACATTACAACTTTCTTTCTTTTTTCTTTTGAGACAGAGTCTCGCTCTGTCTCCCAGGCTGTAGTGTAGTGGCATGATCTTGGCTCACTGCAATCTCTGCCTCCCTGGTTCAGCAATTCTTGTGTCTCAGCCTCCCAAGTAGCTGGAATTATAGGTGCCCACCACCATGTCCAGTTAACTTTTGTATTCTTAGTGGACACGGGGTATCACCATGTTGGCCAGGCTGGTCTTGAACTGCTGACCTCGAGTGATCTGCCTGCCTCAGCCTCCCAGAATGCTAGGATTACAGGTGTGAGCCACCATGCCCAGCCGCATTACTACAATTTCCTAATGACCCCATCTACCCATTTCAGTCATGCAAGAATGAGACGAGATCACCAAAAACAGAAGTTACGTATATAGAAAGCATTACAATACACTTTTCTCTTTCCCCAAAATATAAGAACCAGAATGAATTATTTCCTATTCTAACAACCAACTCTTCCATTGCCATTTTTCTACCTAAAATGTTTTTGTTATTTTCTGAAAGAATCCACCCTAAATGGAAAAGCAAGCTACAACACTGTACTCCAGAATCCAGAAATGTCATTTGTAGTTAACCGTGTTAAGAATAGTGAATAGTTTCATATACCCAGTCAACTGGCAATGTTTGAGGCCGTGACTTTCAATGTCATCATCTATAAGGACAGCAGCTCCACTAAAAAGAAAAATTCTTTTGGTAAGTTACTTACACCAAGTTTGAACTTTTTGCTACAATTTCTTTTTTCATTTAGTGACTCCATCATTTGTTTTGGTTCCGTCTGTTTCATAAATGCATTCTTGACACAGTGTTTCTACAAGAAGCTCATGCTGTCCTCAGTAAAAGCAGTAGTGCTGTTGTAAATCTAAGTTTAACTTTTGTGGTGAAAATGGATGGAGTAGGATTGTAAGCGCTTACTCCTTTGAAGTAAAAGAATCCTGAATTTTTGGCTCCAAAGACTGAATTAAATTGTGCTAATGAAAGTGCTTTGTAAATGGCAAAGAACAGTATCAATATGAAGCCTTATAAGCACCATGTTAAAGCTAGGTGTTCAATGAATAGACATAAATTGCCTACAAAGAAAATGTTTTCTTTCCTTATAGTCCAAATCGATGGCCTTTTGATTTTTTTCCCAATGTGTATCTGTTAATGATACACATAAAAATAAAATAGTGACATTGTAATTCTTTTTCAACTTCGGGCAATGAAACTCTTTGAGTCAAGGAATCTCAGATAAAAGCTATTGTTTATGTTTTTAGTTTATTGTACTTCTTTGCAATTTTGAAATAAAAACTTGCACCACAAGTAACACAAACAGGGGTTTATAAATAAATCATTGATTAATTCTTCTCCCTCTTCATACTCTATCTGAAGAAGAATGTTAACCTTTTACTCAATGTACAGCCGTGTATTTTTCTATGCTCGTGTAGACATATAGATCACCCTTCCATCTCTTCCTTCCCCCTTCTCTTCCTTTCTTCTCCCTTCCTTTCCCCTCTCTGCTCTTTTAAAATTTTTTCCTATATTTTCAACAAAAATGGGATATACCATATACTACTTACTATGCAATATTTTTAACTTAATATAATATGCATCTTTTTCTATAGAAACATACAGCTGTAACTTATTCTTTTTAAATCATTCTTTTTACTAGATATACTCCAGCCTAAAGTACAAACATGCTACCATTTATTCAACCTGTAATCTATTGGTAAACATTTGGATTTTCCCTCCGTCCATTCTTCCCTCCCACCCTCCCTCCCTCCCTCCCTTCCTTCCTTCATTTCCTTCCTATCTTTTCTTTAATTTTTCCTTCCTTCCTTCCTTTCCTTTCTTCCTTCCTTCCCTCCCTCCCTCCTTCTTTCCTTCCTTTTTCTTCCTTTCTCTCTCTCCTTCCTTCCTTCCTTCCTTTTCTTCTTTTTTTGGGAGGGAGGGACTATCACAACAGCTTGTTGCAGTGAATTCCCTTGTATACATAGCTATATGTGCTAGACTCCCAACATGTGATTTTGATTATTATTTTGAAAACAGGAGAGTGCCTTCAGAGTTTCAGTAGTAGAGAACAGGGCTTGCACCGTCACATTAGATCATCTTCAGATTAGAGAAAACGGCGTACTATAAGTGAATGTACTATGAGCTAGTATGCATATTGCTGGCTATTACGTGAACAGCAGGATTCCACTTTATGGTATAATGAGACCCTTCAAGACAAGTTTTTCCTATGTCATCATTATTATTACTTGCCTCTTGAAATCAAACCTCATCATATTTTACATTAGATATAAATGTGAAGCAGGCAGGGATAAAAACCAATTTAGCAATAACTATAATTATTAATGGCAACGATTATTCACCATTAGTCATAATCACTCACTCTTTTATCATTCAGATAAATCTACTATCAAGTAGATTTTAGTGCTGTTCATAATGCTGAGATTAAAAATGGGCTCTTTTAACTTCCAGGTAACTAAGTGCCCTGCTTTGTGAATCATCCTTCTGGCAGATGGGGAATTTCATTACGGGAGACTACATGCATTCTGTGGATTTTTAAAATTTAGATTGTGAATGAGGGTTTGTAAATCAGATCCTACGCTGAAAGCACCAGCTATGGAAAAGCAGATCAACCCTGAGCATTTTTGAAGAGAAATTTTAAAGCATGGATGCCCGTTTAAAAAACAACATGCCTTAGGAACTTGGCGTGTTTTAAAATCACGTTTTCTTAAAGAACTCCACACACAGTTGGGAACTTTAAACTTACTTAAACTGGAAGCTATGTGTCTGGTCAGAAGAGAGGCGGCAGCTCCCCTGCAACCAGACACTTGCCTATTTCCATTTGCCAGGCAAGTCGATGCGTGACCTTATCAAACCTGATCACTGGCCTTCCTCTTATTTGCTGGACAAGGGTTTTCTGATCTATTGATTTCCTTTTAGATGTATGCTCAGGTCAGGTAAACTATGAACTGGTGTGAACTGGATTGTTCTAACTCAGCTCCTGGCAAGATAAAAGAACAGAGGTCACTCACAGGCAAATATACTCAGAGTTGAAGGAGGCTGGGATTCCAGTTTGGTCCAGGCGGCTGCTCGGCACTGAGTCCTATCAGAATTGCAAATGGCTCTGTGGGCTCAGCTAAGTGTGTTTAATGATGGGGTGAAATCCTGGAGTTCAAACAGTGCACGGATAAAATTTATATTTTCATGTGATTATATTATTTGCAGCGGGCCCTGCATGATGGAATTCGGTAATTGTCAGTGCTGTCAAAAAGGCATTTCTTTTTCCTCTGACCATTACTACTGCATCCATGTAATCTGTCATAGTAGTTATCAAGCAGAGCATCAGAGAAGTAGAAAAACCAGCAAAAACATATTCACACTCTTTATGCCCACATCTCTATCACCTGCTATTAAATCAATGATTAAGGCTCAGTGCAGAGCAGGTGTCTCTGGGTGGAATAGCGCTTTTATCATCTGGAAACTGTTGTCTGGGGCTTACCTCTTTCCTGGTTAAACCTTTTAGCTCCCTTAAGTGTGAATAAGTATATTCATCAACGAAATGAAGTCCAAGAGCAAAACAGGCAAAAGTCCGACATCTGGCACAAAGGAAATGTTTTGTGATTTGTTTTAAAGTAAATAGAATATGCAAGCCTCGGGGGAACTGACTCACTGGGTCGATCCACACGTAGCATGAGAAAAAGGCTCAGAAAATGTTAACCAATATTATTACAAGGCAGAAACGGGTGAAGGTAGACTAAAGATCCCACAGGATTGTGGCTTCTCGATTTTTAAGAAACCCAGAAGAGTAGCAAAATATGATAAACATAAATAATAGTAGAGTAGGCTTCATCAGAAATGAAGAACAAAATTCTGTGATGAGGGACACCATCTAAAGAATCTAGCTGTGATTTTCTTGACTTGACCTAATGAGGATTGCTGGGGACCATCCTGGGGACTTTCTATCACATCATGTTAACAAATGATCAGTTTGCTTTCGTCCTTTTTCTCTCTCTCCCTCTTTTTTTTTCTTTTTGAGATGGAGTCTGCTCTGTTGCCCCGGCTGGAATGCAGTAGTGCAATCTTGGCTCACTGCAACCTCCGCCTCCTGGGTTCAAGTGATTCTCCTGCCTCAGTCTTCTGAGCAGCTGGGACTACAGGTGCACACCACCATGCCCAGCTAATTTATTTTTTGTATTTTTAGTAGAGATAGGGTTTCACTGTGTTAGCCAGGGTGGTCTCGATCTCCCGACCCTGTGATCCATCTGCCTCGGCCTCCCAAAGTGCTGAGATTACAGGTGTGAGCCACCACGCCTGGCCAATTTGCTTTCTTATCACTCTCTTTCAGTGGCTGGGTCCTAAGACTTGTTGTACAATGACCTGTGAATTCCATCTTCTTAAATACTTCCATGTTTCCCACCATGGGCTGTTGCATAAATTCCAAAGTTCTGTTTATGACCCGGCACCTGCCTGTCTCTCTGACTTCATCTCAAAGGATCGAAATTCTCCGAGCAGAGTGGACCCACCTGAATTTCCTGAAAAGTGCCAACACTGATCACACTTCCCTGGAATGCCCTTCTTCACCTTATAACACTTGTGGAAACCTCCTTATCCTTTAAGGATCAATTCAAAAATCAGCCCCACGTGAACAGAATCTGTCTCTTTCGATTGTCAGCTTCTTGAGGGAGTAAGTGTATGTTTTGCTTTGAGTCCCAGGTAGGTGTCTAGCACAATGCCTGTTGTATTTCTAGATGCACTGTGTGTACCCTCATGTCTCATAGCAGATAAATGGATCAACAATGTGGTGTGTCTATAGAACAGAATATTATTCAGCTTAAAAAGGAAGTTCTGACATAGGCTACAACATGGCTGCACCTTGAAGACTTGACACTGAGTGACATAGGCCAGCCACAAAAAGACACATACTATATGATTCCACTTTATGAGGTACCTGTAGCAGTCAGAAAGTAGAATGGTGGTTACCAGGGCTGGAGAACGGGGGGATGGGGAGTCATCCTTTATGGCTGTAGAGTACCAGACTAGGACGATGAATAGAGTTATGCAGATGGGTTGTGGTGATGGTTGCACAACTGTGAGAATGTACTTCATGCCACTGAAGTGTATACTTAGAAATGATGGGCTGGGCGTGGTGGCTCACGCCTGTAATCCCAGCACTTTGGGAGGCTGCGATAGGTGAATCACCTGAGGTCAGGAGTTTGAGAGCAGCCTGGCCAACATGGGGAAACCTCATCTCTACTGAAAATACAAAAATTAGCTGGTTGTGGTGGTGCACGCCTGTAATCCCAGCTACTTGGGAGGCTGAAGCAGGAGAATTGCTCGAACCGAGGAGGCATAGGTTGCAGTGAGCTGAATTCATGCCATTGCACTCCAGCCTGGGTGACAAGTGTGAAACTCCATCTCCAAAAAAAGAAAAACTGGTTAAGATGGGAAATCTTATGCATATTTATGTCGAAAGGTCAACCTCTACCTTTGTTAAACCTTTCCTGATGACTGCTACCTTCCCTGGTAAGGTGTCTTCTGCGGCCTCTTCCCAATGGGGGGCTTGTCTGTGGAACAGAAGTTCTCACACCCCTCACTTGTGATGGACGACTTGTCTTTTTCTTTTTTTTCTGTAGACTGTGAGCTTCTTGAGGGAGTACCTGTATGTCAGTGGACAGACCCAAAGGTGCGGGGTGGTGCCACACCATTCACGAGAACTTTCACCCTCATAATCCAGTCACCTCCCACCAGGCTCCACTTCCAACTCCGGAGATTACAATTTGGCGTGAGACTTGTTGGGGACACAGAGCCAACCCGTATCCTTAGGACACACAACATGGCATCTTCGCATGGGAACTGGCTGCATTTGGGCAACATTCTGTAAGGAGTGCTACTTCACCCGCCCTGTCCCTTGCACTCCCGACTCCATCTTGCCATAGGTACCTAACCTTAACACCGAAAGGAGCCTCCTACCTGGAACTGCATAAAGGAAGCAAAAAAACAGAACGTGCCTACCCCATGACATGAATTACAGGCACACAACAAATAACCAAACTAAATGACACTCTGTCAGGGCTCTTCCGGCTGGAATCACAAGAAAAAGCCATCAATTCGCTTAAGTCAAAAGGAATTTATTGGTGTTGATAACTGGACAGTTCCAGAAGCAGTCTCGGCATGAAGCAAGGCTGGATTCCAGACTTAAATCACCCTCTGGTTCTTGCAGAGATTGGCATCAACCACTCTGGGTTACTTGGTCCTTGCCTTTAGCCAAGGGAGAGCGAAAGCTTCCTGAGTAGCTCTGGCTGGTCCGGCTCAGACCTTGCCTTTCTTTCTATGAGCCAGTCGCTGGAACCAAGGGCACAGTGCACCCTGACTGGACAGTCTGCATCTGATAGAGACAAAACAAGGCCACCGAGGGAAGAGGCAGCTCCAGACTGGGGAAGATTGTGGGGAGTGGGGGAAGATGTCTACAATGCTGTATGTATAAACACACCCACAAAGATCTTACTAGCAGGAACATTGTCTTTTTACTTATTTATTTTGAGACGAAGCTTTTGCTCTTGTTGCCCAAGCTGGAGTGCAATGGCACAATCTCAGCTCACCGCAACCTCTGGGCTCAAGTGAGTCTCCTGCCTCAGCCTCCTGAGTAGCTGGGATTACAGGCATGTGCCACCAGGCCTGGCTAATATATATATATTTTTTTCGTATTTTTAGTAGGGATGGGGTTTCTCAGGTGTCAGGATGGTCCCGAACCCCTGACCTCAGGTGATCCAGCCACCTCGGCCTCCCAAAGTGTTGGCATTACAGGCGTGAGCCACCACGCCCGGCCAGCACTAACACTGTCTTAATTTCTCCATTAGAAACCAGAAAAAGCTTTAACGAAGAGCAACGGAGAGAATGGCCTGTGATTGAACTGTGAGTCTGTTTCTCCCAGCAGGCTGCCCCTCTGCAGGCATCTCCCTCCCACCTGACCCGTGGTCTGTGCTAGTGCAAGGTAAAACGGTCACTTCCTTGTCGTGGATGCCGATATCTGATCCCAGCCAGTCTCTCTGCTACCTGTCATTCGGTCTTTTGAAGTACAGCATTAACTTTCGCTGTGATTTCACTGCAAAAACAACTTGGCAATGGAATGACATTCATATCCTCTCTTTCCCCAGATCTTCGTGTGAGCTCGTCTCTCTTTCAATTATCTCTCCTCCAATGTTGCTTCCTTGGCTGAAGGAAAAATGAGCCCTCATCCCACACCCTGCAGCCTCGCCGTAGTTGCTTTGCAGCGGAGCCTGGCTGCAGATGAACTGTTCATGTTCTGGGTCTCCTTCCAGAACATACCTCAAGACAAAGGATTGCAGATGGGCATCGTATTTTCCATCTAGGCGCATGCTCAAGGGAACTGAGGTTAGTCGAGCTAACATTTTCTTCCCCTATAAACTAGTGCTCCCTAAGGAGTAATTTTTTTAGAATACTGATTTCCATGATCAAAATATGCTTGGGAAATGCGTTATGGCATATATGCTTCATGAGGACCCGTTATCTTTTCACGGTGATATTTCTAGAATATAAAGGTTTATCGTAGTACACGGTAGGTGCTCTCTAAATGTTTGTTGAATGAATAAATCTAGGCAACTTAATCTTCGCTTCTTTTTTTCTTTTTGAGACAGAGTCTTGCTCTGTTGCCCAGGCTGGAGTGCAGTGGCACAATCCTGGCTCACTGCAAACTCTGCTTCTCCTGAGTAGCTGGGATTATAGACGCGTGTCACCACACCTGGCTAATTTTTTTTTTTTATGTTTAGTAGAGACGGGGTTTCACCATGTTGGCTAGGCTGGTCTCGAACTCCTGACCTCAAGTGATCAGGCCACCTGAGCCTCCCAGAGTGCTGGGATTACAGGCATGAGCCACCACACCTGGCCCCTCCACTTTGTAAAATGTGAAGTGTTGAGATATCAATGAAGAGACTTACTTAACTCAGTTTTCACTCCGCAGTTTTCATGGGATATACTTAGGCGGCTTTCTGGGAGATTATCGTCATGAGACTTACTTTTATCATTTAAAAGGTTACAGAGGAGGAGGAGGTGATTGCAGTAGCACGGTATTGATAGAGGGTTTTTCTGGGCAGAGCACAGCATCCTGTTTTAAAGATATTAAAGGCCGGGCGCGGTAGCTTACACCTATAATCCCAGCACTTTGGGAGGCTGAGGCGGGTTGATCACAAGGTCAAGAGATCAAGACCATCCTGATCAACAAGGTGAAACCCCGTCTCTACTAAAAATACAAAAAATTAGCTGGGCATGGTGGTGCGTGCCTGTAGTCCCAGCTACTCGGGAGGCTGAGGCAGGAGAATGGCTTGAACCCAGAAGGCAGAGGTTGCGATGAGCCGAGATTGTGCCATTGCACTCCAGCCTAGGTAACAACAGCGAAACTCTGTCTAAAAAAAAAAAAAAAAAAAAAAAAGATATTAGAAAGCATAGCATGGTGTAGGGAGGGGCGCTGGGGAATTCTTCCTGGTCAGCAAATAGCTCTTACAAAACAACAATTTGATGAGCTCAGTGCGAATGAAGCAGAAACATATGGATTCAATTTCCCTTGGAACACACATGGCTTTAACTATTAAACACCACTGCGATTAGCAGGGAAAAGAATACACAATGGAGATTTGATGGAGGCCATTGGAAAACATGTCTGAGGTCTTTCCTGAGCCCGGCATGGGGTCCTTCCCACAGGACACGTGGTGTTCTGGCTGCAGGACACGCAACGTCCTTTTCCAAATGCATCTGTTGGGAGCGTTAGTATTAACTTTCACAGCAGCTCTGTGGAGGAGAAATGGCTTTTATGTTAAGGAAAATGAGTGGAGGAGAATTACATTTTGGGAGGGGTTATGGTTTCTGCCTTTGTTACACTGATAAAATGCATAGACACACACATACACACACACACGTGAGTGTCTGTGTATGTTACGGTAATTCTCTTCAAGAAACTCAAATCCCTCCAAAGACATTATCTCATTTGTTTTTATTATGTGTGCCCAAGAGATATATGTGATTATTTCGGCTCCACATTTAGAGAAGGAACTCAAAGAACAGAGAGGTTAAGGAGGTGACCCCAGTCACACAGCTGGCCTGTGGGCTAGCCAAGCAAAGCCAACACCTCCGATCTGCAGACAGCCAGTTCCCACCTCCTCATCTGCCCTGGCTCTAGATTAATAAAGCCATGAACAGCATTACTGTATATTAACTTGAAATTGGGTTTCCTAAGGGGAATTCTGGTTTTTCCAATGATACTGTAGCATTCAGCAACTGGTGAGGAAGATGCAATTAATTCTTTCCTCGTGAGTATCATCATTATATAAATGATCTCAGCAGCCTCCAGGGCCAGATACAAGACACTGAATTATACATCACAGAGCTGTTCCTTCCACCAAACAGCTCAGGGCCAAAAGGAAAACCCAAAAGGCCATGTGATCACGGGTCACCATCCTTACTTAATGGGCACAACAGTTTTCTATTCAGCTCAAATATGGGGGGAAACCTTGCCCCCCTTCCACTTCATTTTAAAAGACAGTAAATGTGTGTGTGTGTGTTTTTTTTAGATCAAGAGGGAGTAGCCTATGTGATCTAATATTTTGGATCTTTCTGTATCTAATTTATCTATCTCAAATATCTTTGGCCCACAAAATGGTCCCTAGGGTTTATTTAGTATAATAATATTTTAAAGGTGGAGAAAGGTTTGCAGGTGATTCACACCAATAGTTCTCAGTCTGGCCGAGCATTAACCTCTGGTGGCATGGCAGGAGCAGGTGGTGGAGATTAACGAAATCTCACACCAAGAGGAGCTGCCCTGCCTGCCCTGACTTGGAGCTCAGGCCCCTGGCACCTGCTGGCAATCCAAGGGGCTGCTATCTGGTACACCCCACTGACCCCACCCCAATCCTGCTACCTAGAGATGAAGCAGTCTTGTCAAATACACAGGCCATTGCCTCTTATGTTCCCTGGATCTGTTCATTCCAGAAATACTGTACTCATATGGACACCTGTCTTAAAATTTTACCTGGGGCAAGGGATGGTTGCTCATGCCTGTAATCCCAGCACTTTGGGAGGCTGAGGTGGATCGCTTGAGCCCAGGAGTTGCAGATCAGCCTGGGCAACGTAGGGAGACCCCATTTCTACAAGAAATTTTAAAAAAGCCAGACATGGGGGTGCATGCCTATGGTCCCAGCTACTTAGAAGGCTGAGGCAGGAGGATTACTTGAGCTCAGGAGATGGAGGCTGCAGTGAGCCATGATGACATCACTGCATCCCAGCCTGGGCAACAGAGCAAGATTCTGTCTCTAAAAACTACACACACACACACACACACACACACACACACATCCCTTTGTTTTTGTTTTAATCAGGTACCATAAGATGTGCACAGGCACAGAAATGATTGTTAAGACGGGAAGCATTTAAACTCCCACACAACTCCTGGAAACAGGGGCAGGGCACACAGTCCCATGTGGGGAAGCAGCAGGGCTGGCCAGGAACCAGGGGCAAGGAGGGAAGAAAGGGGCAAAAGCCTTTCCTGGATATTACAGAAGGCAAGGTGAGGGAGCGGAGCAGAGCTGGGGTTGGGTGGTTCAAGTCATTTCTGCAGGCTCGAGGGTACTGGGGTGTCCCCTCTTGTCAGATGCCTGGCCCTGGGGTGACTGAGGGCAGGAGAATAGTATCCCAGACCGCAGGAGCCAGATAAAAGGAGGAGGAGCCAGATAAAAGGAGGAGGAGCCAGATAAAAGGAGGCGGGTGCCGCATGGACAGGATGGTTGGTTTGCAGGTCATGAGTGCACTCATCTGCAAGCCTTTCTATCTCTATTAAATTAGCTAACCTCAGGGGGCCATTCCTTCCCAGGTTCACAAGGCCCAGAGATGTGAAAGTCGCATAAAATACAAACTTGATACATAACACGATTAGTATAGTACCTCATTAACCATCAGAGTGCTAAATGAGGATCACAGAAATAAAATCATAATCAAAGCTTTTCACTGCATGTTTTCAGTTTATACATGGTTTCCAGATATCATTTCTCTTTTAATCTTCCTAGAAAATCTGTTACCTGCATAATAATTATCATCATCCCTGGATGTGGAAACCAAGGCTGAAAGGGGGAAGAGGACGTGGTTTCCTGATAGCAGAGCTCGGGTGGAAACCAGATTTTTCCACTCCAGATCCTGCTTTCTGCTTATGCCGATTCCAATGAATGTGAGCCTTGGGTGCTGCCTCTGACACCTGCTGTGCAGCCAGAAGCAGTGTGCAGGATGCAGGCGGTTTGCCTCCCACACCGTGACAGGTAATGCCGGCCTAAGCTATCATCCACTAAAAGAATAGGGCTATGGCCGGGCACGGTGGCTCACACCTGTAATGTCAGCACTTTGGGAGGCTGAAGTGGGCAGATCATGAGGTCAAGAGCACGAAACCATCCTGGCCAACATAGTGAAACCCTCTCTCAACTAAAATATAAAAAAAGTAGCTGGGTGTGGTGGTGCGCATCTGTAGTCCCAGCAACTCGGGAAGCTGATGCAAGACAATTATTTGAACTTGGGAGGTGGAGGTTGCAGTGAGCCGAGATCATGCCACTGTACTCCAGCCCAGTGCCTGGCGACAGAGCAAGACTCTGCCTAAAAAAAAAAAAAAAAAAAAATAGGGCTGTGAGCCCTCTGCTTTTCAGAGCAGGAGGGCAACATTCCCGCAGTGTTATGGGTTGGGTGTGTGAGTTTTTTCTTGAAGAACACAATTAGAAAGGGGGTCTACGTGTCACATATAAAATACCAATAGGCCAGCCACAGAGAATGCTGCAGGGTTTGACAGACAAGACAGGGTGTCTACCAGCAAACGGACACCATGCCACATCATCCTTAATGAAATACGTGCACTTCAGTGAGATGAAAATTCATCTGTAGCTCTACCTGCCTCCTCACGGTCCTTCTCCAGCTATAAGGACATCAGATAAACCATTTAGACAGAGGGCCCTTTAACCAGCTTCTCAGCGGCAGTGAATCAAGTCAGAAAGGTAATTCAGCCCTCACTCCCAAGATACAAGGAAAGGCAAGAAAAACTGTTCCTTTAGATTCTGTTCTCTCTATGGAACCATTTGTCGATTTCCTCCAAGAGTCACAATCAATCCCATCAGGAGTGCTTGCCAAAAGGAACGCTCTGTGGAAACTCAAGCTGGGGCTTGTGTCTGCCTCTGGACATCTTCCCTCATCTTTCTTTTTAAGGGTGGCAGGACGGGACCGTGGTAACATGGAAGGTGTGACCTACGACAGGCCCCCAAGCTCCTGGGGTCCCTGAGTGCCCGGTCGTAGGTTTCTGAGTACTCGTTCTCATGTACTGCTTGCCCGTCAGTGGATGCCACTTAAATAACTGCTTTACCAGAACTGGCTTGTGTAGGACTCATCCGAAGTCCTTACCAACAGAAGGAATAAGGAATTCACATGGAAAGTTGGCCTCACCCTGCTCTTCTCTCATCAGTGAAGTCACCTGAAACATGCAGATTACCAAGGCCTCCAGAGGCACCAGACTCAGTGGTTTGGCTTGTCCGTGCTCTTCAGTCCACACAGGTGGCAGGAGGAACTTAGATGTGGACGAGGCGCTTAGAGAGCAGCGACTCAAATATTTTTATTTGATTGCTTGAAAAAAATGAGGCTTTGAACGCCTGTAATCCCAGCACTTTGGGAGGCCGAGGTGGGTGGATCACGAGGTCAAGAGATCGAGACCATCCTGGTCAGCATGGTGAAACCCCATCTCTACTAAAAATACAAAAAATTAGCTGGGCATGGTGGCGCGAGCCTGTAATCCCAGCTACTCTGGAGGCTGAGGCAGGAGAATTGCTTGAACCCAGGAGGCGGAGGTTGTGGTGAGCCGAGATCACACCATTGCACTCCGGCCTGGGTAACAAGAGCAAAACTCTGTCTCAATTAAAAAAAAAAAATGAGGCTTTGAGAGGTGAAGTATTAACCTCTTGCCCAACGTCATACTACTGGGGAGAAAAATCAATTCATCTAAAGCTCTGTCCAAAAGAATACTCATGTTCTCTTAGTCCCTCACTGGTTTGAGCATGTGTCTTTTACCACATGTAGATTTTTAGACATTCTGTGCTTTGTAGGGTTTACTCATTTTAATCCAAAAAAAATTCCTTTCATGTTGTGCAGCTAATCACCGAAATGCTAGGCAACCTGAACGTTTTATTACAAACCAGTATTCCCTGCAGAAAAGTCTTATTTTGATTAATCTTTAGCACTTACAGCTCCTTTCTGCCAATCAAACTTTCCATCACGCACAAGCTGCTGCTGCGGAGGCCAGGTTTACATGTTGAGCCAGCCCAGAAGAACTTTAGGAAGGAGAGGCAGGACTTTTCCTGTTTCTTTTGATAAGGGAGACAGTATGTTTTAAAGACACCTTTGTGGAATCCTTCTTCCCTTAGGGTAGATTGAAAGACTCTTGCTTTAAAATAGCCACCAGTGCAGTAAATAAAGATGCTGAATTCTCTTCCTCATGAATATATTGCTGATTAAAAAAACAAGATGTTCACCAACCCAACCCGGATAGGTCGGTAAAGCTTGAAAGAATTTACTGAATTGGCTGGGCATGGTGGCTCAATCCTGTAATCTCAGCACTTTGGGAGGCTGAGGTGAGGGGATCCCTTGAGGTCACGAGTTCCAGACTACTCTGACCAACATGGTGAAACTCCGTCTCTACTAAAAATACAAAAATTACCCAGGCATGGTGGTGCGTGCTTGTAATCCCAGCTACTCAGGAGGTTGAGGCAGGAGAATCGCTTGAACCCACGAGGCAGAGGTTGGCGTGAGCTGAGATTGCACCACTGCACTCCAGCCGATGCCATCTCAAAAAAAAAAAAAAAAAAAAAAAAGAATTTGCTGACTAGCAGATGTTCCCCACATCACGTTTTTCAATGCCTGGCCATCCACACTACCCCTGGGCCCACAGCAGTTGCAGATGGTATCTTTTTCTGGAACCATCCTTATTTTTTATTCTGTCTATCCACACTGCTTTCTCCTCCCCCAGCACACACACCACATAACAGATGTGGCTCGTTACAAGGCAGAGAGCAGTTGTGCCCTCTTCACGTGTGAGCCAGAAAGAGCAACCATGACTTCCTGGACCATTCCCTTTCAGCCTGCTTGTAACAAAGTTGTTCCTACCTCTCATGGAGCGGAATTGGAAGGTTGTGTACAGCACTGTCTGGAAATGCTGCTCATAAGTCATGGTCCAGTGGAGACAATCTATGTTGGATTTTTCTAGAATTACCATAGCTAAGCATGGAAGAAAAACATGAACGTGGGCCAGGCGCAGTGGCTCACGCCTATAATCCCAGAATTTTGGGAGGCTGAGGCAGGTGGATCACGAGGTCAGGAGTTGGAGACCAGCCTGGTCAATATGGTGAAACCCCACCTCTACTAGAAATACAAAAAATTAGCCGGGCATGGTGGCGGGCACCTGTAATCCCAGCTACTCAGGAGGCTGAGGCAGGAGAATCACTGGGGCCTGGGAGGCAGAGACTGCAGTGAGCCGAGATCACACCACTACACTGCAGCCTGGGCAACAGAGAGAGACTCTGTCTCAAAAAGATAAATAAATAAAATAAATGAATAAAACATGAACACTGAGTTGCCTTTATTCTTTCATCTGCACACTCCTGCTACCTGCTGGCCACCATCCCACCACTGGGCCCTCACAGAAACCTCATCTCCCTCCTCTTGTTCATAAATATTGGGAAATGGAATGGTCCCTGGATGGGCAAAAAAGCTTAGAAGTCAAGAGATAAAACATTCTCCTCCTGCTTCTAGGAACTATAGGAAAACTCTTGATGCTCACTTGCCTCCAAATTCTCTCTGTTGGAAGAATCCATATCCCAGCAGCCTTGTGGAAGCCTGAAGCCAATTGTCTGTGTGGAGTCAGGGTGAAGGGCTGAAGAAGGCCTTTCCCTGGCTGCAGGGCCATTACCAAGCAATTGAACACACATTTCCTATTTGTGGAGACATTTTGAGATATGCCATTGCATTTCACATCACGTTTACAAACCACAATATTTATCCATTCGCCTCTGTCGGCGTGTAGCAAAGTAACAGTTAACATTAATTTCATACTGAAATTTCAGAAGCCTTTTGAGCTTGCTATTAAACGTTTAAAAGCAACTCCTCTTTTTTAGGTAAAGCCTTTCATTTGAAGTGTCTGCCATTACATTATTGGACCCAGATTTCACTGCTATCAGAGATCTTTAATTTGGTTACATTTCTAAACTGTACATATTATTGTTTTATGTCTTATAATAAAATTATTATAAGACATAAATTATTAGGTACCAGATTATTATTTGGCACATAACATGTACCAAAATATAACTTCATGTAAAGCCATTTGCAGTTTTTGCAAACCTTGGAAGAATTACAAGAAAACTGTTGCAGTGCAGTACTTCACATCTAGGATAGGAGTTCCCACCAGTCTTGAGGTTCTTCTTCTAATATTGGAATGAGTCCGTGCACAGTCGCCTCCCAAATAGGCTCCTCTAACTTTCTCAGCCCTTTTCCTGCTCTTGAAATTAGCAGTTGTTTGACTGTCCAATAGTAAAAATGCATATTGATACTGAAGCTGGTTTGTGAATATCCTGTTCTCTTTTCTTCTAAAATTACAGGTTGCAATGTTAGACTTTGTCCCTTCTCTCTTTTTTTTCTTATTTCTTCATTCAACAATCACTAAGCAGCTTCTTTGTGTGAAACACCCGTCTTGGCTCCAGGGATGCTGCACCGAACCATCTAGATCTCAGTTGTGAATTGCTCTTAGGAACATTGTGCTTTGAGAATGAATTCATTCCATTACTCGCAGAGTTCATCCCCACATGCCTCATTACGGCAGAGCTTAATTATCATTAATGTAATATTGCTTTGTATACTTATTCATTACACACACAATTAGTAATGTTATCTTTCTTAGACAAAATACTTTAACAAGCCCAATTACTAAGCTGTCGAAAGGACACGTATAAATGTTTGTAAATAAATAGGGGTTGGGAAGATACAAGATGATTGTGACAAATGTCTATCCCTGAAACATGATAATCATTGAAAAGCATTACATTTGTTTTGAGGAAACTGTAGTTTCTTTGAAGAGGAAAAATGAGTAGCAGCTGGAATAAGAGGTATGCATAGCATGAGAACAGTACCTGACTCCACAGCAAGTCAGTTTTGCTTCTTGCGATTTGCTGCTCCACTGTGACTATAGTTTGCTGACCAGCTGCGCCTGCGCCTTGTTATGATTTGTTCTGACAGCCAATCATTGTTCTCTTCCTTTGACAGGGTCGGTTCCTCTTCCTCACCACGCATCTCAGTTTTATCTACTTACCTGTTTGAGTTTGCGCTACTATTTTCTTAGCATTTCTCTTACCATTTCTGAGATCTTACATCGGCTGTTTTGCACGTGTCTTAAATGTGGTTAGGTAAATAAATGCACAGAGACCTGTCAGTTTCTGACCACCAGCTAGGCACCTGTTCGTGTCGGCAATTGTCACCTTTTTTTTTTTTTGTACTGTACTGCTTTTTTTTTTTTTGAGACAGGATCTCACTTTATTGTTGGAATTCGGTGGTGTGGTCATGGCTCACTGCAGCCTTGACCTCCTGGGCCTAAGCTGTCCTCCTGCCTCAGCCTTCTGAGTAGCTGGGACTACAGGTGGCTGCCTGCCACACCTTGGCTAAATTTTGGGGTTTTATTGTAGAGGCAAGATCTCATTATGTTTCCCAGGCTGGTCTCAGACTCCTGAGCTCAAGTGATCCTCCTGCTTGGGCCTTCCCAAGTGCTGGGATTACAGGAATGAGCCACCACACCCAGCCCATTGTCATTTTCATATACTCACCAATGCTGGCTCTCATTGGTCATATGAAATTATGTAACCACATAAAAACAATGCCTAGTGCAGTCCAAGGGAAGCAGATGCTACTGTTTTACAGAAAGGGATATTAGTAAACCCATTATGTCCAAGGAAGTGATGTGTGCAGTATTAGTTGGATGTGTGTTTTCTGTTACTGGTACCATTTCTGGATTTGATGCATATATTAGTTATGCAAAATACAAACTTTACTCCACATACAAAGGAAAGAAGAGAAGACAGTATGGTGAGGTAGAAAAGAATGAGCTTTAAAAACAGATGGGTGTGGATTTACATCTCTGCTTTACTTCTTCCTACTATAAGCTTCATTTTTTTTACCTGTAAAATGAGGATAATGAAACAAAGGTCATAGAATACAACATACTAGTTTCTCACTTTTTTCTTCCTTTGAACCAAAAAAGAAACCACATATGTTCAAAACATGTACCACTCAACACTCGAAGATGGAAATAGCTTAAAGTACCAAACTTGAGATTGAGGTATTGGGGGATGGAGATTATTAAATTTCCTTGTTCAGATGAAACATAATTAACATAATCAGTTTGGAACTTTTTTCATGCCTAATTCACTTTCTAGTCCTAAAATAATGTTGTGCAAATTATTGGCACGTTGTTTCATTTTCATGCTTAATTAAAAAAAAAAAAACTTCTCCTTGTACTTAAATGCCTATTTAGTTCCATTTGGGCCATTTTCTTTGAACTAAATGCAAATGAGGGAGGTTGCATCTATTTCATAATCTCCCTTTAATCAAGATCACTACGAAGCATCAGCCCCCTGGGTGATGGGTGACATAAATCATATTAACTTAATTCTGTGTGTTTCATTAAAGGATTTGGTATTTTTATGAACCAGAATATCTAGGTCACTGCCATAGAAGCTTCAATCAAGCTGCGGATCTCATGGAGTCAATGACGTGTTGCTTATTTGATGAGATGAAGATGAAGTGCCGACTCCCACCTCATACTGGCCTCATTAATACATGGTTGCTTTAAGAGTTCATGAGTTTGGAAGAGACAGTTGGGTCCTGGCCCCAGGGAACAAAGAAGAAATCCAGATCTTATACAGTGTGCTGGACATATAACAATTTTTGCATTCTTTCCCCCCTCACCATTGAAATCTATGATTTCTCTATTCAATGTTTTCTCAGCAATCCAAAAAGGCAAGGCCAGCAGCATGCAATCTGAAGAATCCTGCCTCTATATCCTTCTCCACTTAACACTGTCTACCATGGAGTCATTTGGTTTCTTTTTTATTCCTAGAAGATGAAGAAATGATGACATCCCAAACCTCATAATTTGTCTATACTTCCACTCAGGCACTTCTGCACAGTATCTAAATATTTATGTTTCTTTGTCAAATGACAGGCAAGAATGTTTCTGTAATATTTATGAGAACATAGGAGTTGTTAAGAGAAGAATCTTTGCCTCCTACAGAAGGGACATAAGAAAAGCTCGGAAGAAAGGTTGAGCCCACAGTTTACAAAGGTTTCAAACATCTAGGTGATTATCATCATACGGTAAGAGCATTTGACCGGATTGTATGCAGCTAAAATTACTACCCAGCATCACGTAAATGCAGTGTTAGAAGGATTTCATAAATTAGGAAATCTGGAAGCATCTGGGAGAGTGGATGGTTCACTTTGGGTGGCAAGGATGGCAGATATGAGGTTTTCACTGGAAAATAAGCCAATTACACATGCCATTTCCTTTCCTCAAAATCTCCAGGGTCACTGCTGGACATAGAACTTTGGAATGGGAAGAAACTTCCAGAGCTCTGTCCTCTTCCAGATGATCAGAATACAGGTACACACGGTGCACAGTTTCTCAGGGTTGTTGGTGATGCCAGACCAAGTTCCCTATAGAACTGATGTCTGTGGATTTTTTTGAATAAACACAGAAATTGAACCCCTTGGACTTAAATGGAGTCTCACTCTGTCACTCAGGCTGGAGTGCAGGGGTACCATCTCGGCTCACTGCAACCTCCACCTCCCAGGTTCAAGTGATCCTCCTGCCTCAGCCTCCCAAGTAGCTCGGGTTACAGGTGTGTGCCACCACACCAGACTAATTATTGTGTTTTTAGTAGAGACAAATTTCACTATGTTGTCCAGGCTGGTCTCGAACTCCTGACCTCAGGTGATCCGTCCACCTCAGCCTCCCAAAGTGCTGGGATTACAGGAGTGAGCCACCATGCCCAGCCCTTATGTGGGTTCCTTCAGGCCTCCCAGTTAGTGTCAAGGAACTGAAAGTTACCAAATAACCACATCCAGGCAGTGAGTGGCCACATCCCTCATCCGCCATGACTGCCTAACCGACCACCTGCTTCCTGCTGGGCAGCTCCTCTTCCTTATCCTCCCTCATCCTGTTTTCCCGGGCATAGCTACATTCCTTCCTCCCTAGAACAACCCTGGTTTTGGTGGGTTGGGAAGATGGATTTGACACTTATCTCCTGTCTCCTTAGTGATGTCACCCAAATAAAGCCTTTTTTCCTGGCAATATTCAACTCATTGATTGCCTTTCTGTGCAGCGAGAAACAGGCCCGAGACTGAACCCCTGGTGTTCGGCGTCACTGGCAGTCAGCGTTCACTTCTCTCCAAAAGGCACAATGCCTCCCTTATGAAGAAGCCGAAGAAACAGTCATCCACAAGTCACTTGGAAGTGTCCACTATCACCTGGGTTAGGATTTGAATTCTTCTAATAGGGTTTACAAAGAGCAGATTTATCCAGGGGATTTGGCTTCTTAATTTGGTTCAGGAACCACTTTGAGAATCTTATAAAACATTTTAGATCCTCTCCGAGAAATTGCACATACAAGCAAATATTACTGTTTGCAATAAGCCTCTTACTCCAAGTTAAGACCTTATGGCCTAGATATTGAAAGGCTTTATGTTTTAATGGAAGCTTTGACACTAGCAGCAATAAATAGAGGATTGTTGCCTAAAGAAAGCCACTTCTTTGAAGTTAAATGCGGTTATTGTCCTGGTTACTAAAGCAGCAGCATTAGAGATACTTTAGAAAGCTCAGGTCCTTCGTGAGTCTACAGTCACTTCCAGAAATAAACAATGCCACGGGTCTTTCGGGACCGGTGCTTCTCACCCCTGGGCTATGCGTAAGAACAGAAAATCAAACACCTCATGTTCTCACCCATAGGCGGGTGTTGAACAATGAGAACACATGGACACAGGGAGGGGAGCATCACACACTGGGGTCTGTTGGGGGGAATTAGGGGAGGGAGAGTGGGGGCTGGGGAGTTGGGGAAGGATAACATGGGGAGAAATGCCAGATATAGGTGATGGGGAGGAAGGCAGCAAACAACATTGCCATGTGTGTACCTATGCAACAATCCTGCATGTTCTTCACATGTACCCTAAAACCTAAAACGCAATAAAATATATATATTTATATTTTTTTAAGAAAAGAATTCTAGAGAAGCTTTTCTGAATTATACATGCCCAAGAAGACATATACACTTCACAGTGTCAAAACTTACAACAAACTACAGTAATCGGTATTGTTTTGGCATAAGGACAGATATGGAGACAATGAAATAATATGGAAAGTCCAGAAATAATCCCTTATATTTATGGTCAATTTATTTTTGATGAAGATGCAAGAATTGACTTTTGACCAAGTAGTGCTGGGACAATTGGGCGTTCACCCAGAAGATAAATAGATAATGTCTGCTCTCTGGGGAGAGTCTCAGCCATGTGCACTTTCACTTCTGCTTGTTTTAATCAAGATCCACGGGGATTCTTATATTCCAGCTCCGGTTGAGATCCATGCTACAAGGTCAATTTATGAGAGTTGCTGTTTTCATTTGCATCTTTTTTCTAGCTCTCATTTTTCTGACATGGTTTGGCCATAGGATGTTTCTGTTCATCGAACACTCTAGATAGTAGCCAGCTGCCCCTGATGGTGCCGGTGCAGAATGAGAGCATTAAAATGGGATCCGAGGCAGCGGGGAGAGAGAAAGGAACACATGGCTTCAGAATCCAACAGAACCCTCATCGGTTCGTGGCTCTACCACTTACTGTGTGTTACCTGGAGGAAATGATTTAAACTCTTCTAGCTGCAACTTATTTATCAGCAGAACAGGAAGCAAAGTATATTTGCTAGTGTTTTGCAAGGTGTCAATGAGATCGATGTTTTCTTTGTTTATTTGTTGTTGTTTTCAAGACAGGGTCTTGCTCTGTCACCCAGGCTAGAGTGCAGTGGTGCAATCTTGGCTCACTGAAACCTCCACATCCCAGGTTCAAGTGATCCTCCTGCCTCAGCCTCGAGTGGCTAAAATTACAGGTGTTTGGCACCATGCCTGACTAATTTTTTGTATTTTTGGTGATGACAGGGTTTCACCATGTTGGGCAGGCTGGTCTTGAACTCCTGTCCTCAGAGGATTCACCTGCTAGAGTCTGCCAAAATGCTGGGATTACAGGAGTGAGCAGCTGCGCCCTGCCGAGATAAACGTTTAACAGTTCCTTGCATATCGCTGCATACAGTTAGTGCTCAATGAATGTCAGCTGTTCTAACTGTTGTTGCTTTTGTTATTCTCATTATTGCTACTAAACCAAGGAACTGAGGTGAGAGATCTTATGAGATGTGGATTCAGTACAAGGCAAATTAATTAATTTGCCATAATTAACATAGGTCTCCTGATGCTTCAACCAACCACTTCCTTTTAAACCGTTTTCGTTATCCTATTCTTTAACTCCTTCCATTTGCAAGCTCCTCGTGAGAATCTATCGCCTGGTGATCTGAGATGAAACAGTTTCATCTGGAAACCATGCCTCCACCCCGATCCCTGGAAAGATCATCTTTCATGAAACTGTCTCTGGTGCCAAAAAGGTTGCAGACCTCTGTCTTAAAAGATACAAGCTGTCAGACCTGGGCCTGACATGCAGTTGAATCGTGGCTATTGTTTTTGTTCTTTTTGTCTATTGGAGATTTGGAAACAATTGATTTTTTTTTGTCGTTAATTTTTGCTTTCAGGTTGTCATAAGATTTATTTTATTCAACTGTAAAACCATAGAGCTCTAGGACAAGCTCGTCTTGTCTAATCCGCAGCCTGCAGGACGCACGCCGTGCATCGACAACTACAGGTGAGAAAGACGAAGCTTGGATTAATTCAGTACTGTGGTCCGGGCAGAAAGTATTCAACAGAGCGGAGTTTTAGACGTAGGTTCGTTTGTCTCCTGATAAATTACCTACTTTCTCCTCAGCACTCCATAGCAGGACAGCTTTGAATGCAGCTCAATGCAAATTCCTAAACGTTTTAAAACGTTCTGAGATTTTTTTGATGGTTTTGGTTTTTAGTTCATCAGCTATCGTTAGTGTCAGTGTATTTCATGTGTGACCCAAGACGATTCTTCTTCTTCCACTGTGGCCCAGGGATGCCAAAAGTATGGACACCGCTGCTGTAGAACATTAAGCTCTAGGAACCTTAGCAAGACTTTCGTTCAGCTCTTCACTTTGTAGTGGAAAAATCAAAGCCCAGGATGGTGAGAAGATGCCAGGGGCCGCATTGCAGAGTCAGAAAGATAAATGTAACATTTTGCACAGGTTGCCTCAAGAGAGCCTCTCATGCCTCCAACAGCCCACACATGCAGGTCCTGTCTGATCTTTCCTTTTTGGGGGGGCCTGAGTATTAATATACATATCTTTTAAAATGTTAAGCTGATGGCTGGTCCGAAGGTAGTGAGTTATCTCAATTGATCGTTAACAGTCAGTTACAGATCGAACTCCTTGTTCTACTCTCTCCCCCTTCTCACTACTGCACTTGGCTAGTCTTACAAAAATGAATAAATAAATAAAATAAAAAAATTTTAAGCTGAAAACAAGGATAGTACCCGTTTTTGCTTTGCTTTGTCTTTACTTCTATTTAATGTCTCCAAATCTCTAATAGTTTAGATTTTTATGTTTTCATCTTGATTTGTTATGAATGTTTTTTAAAGGAGATGATTTTTAATAATGTATGTAACTGTTCACTGTTTTACCCTGTTTTCTTTTAGAACCTGTCAAAGCCAAAATACCATTTGGGGCTATGCCAGATGTTTCCCCACCAGGTCAGAAAGGTAACTATATTTTTGTTAACTGGAAAGAAAGAATTAAAACACATATGTAATATATAGTATTTAATTATATATAGTAACCTTATATAATATATGTAATCATATGTTAATAATAATATATTATTTAGCCTTAAAATGTTGTTAAGTCTTTACCCAACCTTGATAATAATGGTTTGTATGATTCATTGCTGGTCAAACTTACCAGCCACGTCATTTACAATCCAATGTTTATACTTTATAAACCAATTCAATTCTCAGCAAATGCTCCAATCAGTGGTTGACATTTTTTCGTTGAAAAACTCATGTTTAAATTTTAACTCTATTAGCTCTCTGACTTTTAGGGAAAGTCATCAGAATCTGAGTTTAATCTTCCTCAAATGTGAAGTAACAACAATAATAACACTAATAATCATATGTATCCCTAGAGTTTCAATATTATAACCATGCCTTTGTGTACATAGAGACAGACTGTTCCCTGTGAAAACCCCATCCAACCTCACAGCCTCAGCCTCCGAAATAAATACCAGTGAACTCAAACAATAACAAAAACACGCCTAGGTCTATACAAGCCATATCCAGGTTTGAATGAAAACATTCTGGCCACGTTTTTCATACAATAGCTTATATTTCTCTTTTGAAGAAACACATGAACTTTGGAAGGGAAAGGTGACAAGATATCAGCAGCCTCTCTGAGACATAATGGGCTGTAATTGTGGGTGACGCAGAACCTCTTGTGAGAGACAGTTATTCTGCCCTAGGCCTCTCGTGACAGAAAACCTTCATATTGACTCATCCACAGATGATAAAGAATGAGACACAGGGAGAACAGGCTGACCCAAAAAAATAATCAACCTAGAAATCCAGAAACGGAAAGGCCCAGGAGAGGGATTAAGGCTGCAGCCAAATCTCTTCTTAATTTTGTTAATCAGACATTTGTCAGCACAGGGCACTTTGCAAGTGTAGAAAAATCAAAGCTTGTGAATAGGGCCTGGCCCCATCTTATTACTTTCTTTATCACTGGGGAACATTTCTCAAGTTGACTTCCTAAAAGGCATGTAGGCTTCTGTTTCATGTGTGAAGATAATTATTTCTGTCACGATGAATACTTTAAGCTGTCATTCCCAGCTCCACCCTCAGACCACTCATAGCTTTCAATAAAAGGGGATACACTGCTCTGTAACAGAACAGCTTCCCTGTTTTATGGACCTGGGAGGAAATGTAATGAAAGCAAAAATGTTTCCCAAAACTTGCATGCCAAAATTATTGGTTGGTTATCACTGATTTTTCCCAGTATAGAATCACAGAATATTATCACTGAATGAGTCCTTAACAACTACAGATGAGAAAGATGAAGCGTGGATTAGTTCAGTACTGTGGTCAGGGCATGAAACTACTAAGCAGAGTGGAGTTTTAGACATAGGTTTATTTGTCCCCGATAAAATTACTTACTTTCTTTGCACCGCTCTAATACTGTGACAATGTTGTGTTGTAAAAGTTAATGAGATGTGGCACAGTGGCTCACGCTTGGAATTCCAGCACTTTGCGGGG
Organism: Callithrix jacchus; assembly: GCF_049354715.1. Lineage (NCBI taxonomy): Eukaryota > Metazoa > Chordata > Mammalia > Primates > Cebidae > Callithrix > Callithrix jacchus. The sequence continues at coordinate 7,012,747 of NC_133508.1, read as the reverse complement.
CTGAGGTGGCTGGATCACATGAGTCCAGCAGTTCGAGGCTGCAGTGAGCTGTGATCGCACCACAGTACTTCAGCCTGTGCAACAGATCAAGACTCTGACCCTAATTAATTGATTAATTTTTAAAAAGTCAGTTAAACAAGAAACTTGGCCTGGCTGTCTCACATACTGGCTGGCTAATTAAGCACCTCAGGACTGTGTAAAATGGATCTGATAACTCAAAATTTGTTCCATTCTGAAACAATCTCAAACTTCTAGAAAAGTTGCAACTCTAGTACAAAGAGCTTTCTTGAAACTCTTGAGTTTCCAACATGATGCAAATCTAGTGCTTCATACCCTGAAAACTTCAGTGTGTTTTTCCTACAAACAAGGACAAAATCAACAACACAACCACCAAAGTCAGGAAGTCAGTGTTGGTGCATTTGTGTTTCACTGGTTCTTTCATTAGCGTCCTTTTCAGCAAAAGGAGATTGTTCTGGATCACATGCTGTTTTTACTTGTCATGCGATTTTAATTGTCATGTCATGCCTTCCCTGCAATCTGGGACAGTTGCTGGGTCCTCTCCCAACTCTCCTGATCTCAAAACCTTTGTGGATCAAAGGCCTATTATTTCGCAGAAGAGCTCTCAGGCTGCTTTTGCTGATGTTGCCTCATGAATAGATTGGCAGCCACATTACACATAGGCGGTGTGCAGTCTGGATGGACTCTTTATAGATGTTAATTTTGGTCACATGGTCAAGGTGCTTTCTCCCTGGATCCTTCAATCTAATGGCATTTTTCCTTTATAATTGATAGATATTTAACGGGAGGATATTTAGAGACTATGTAAATAGCCTATACCTTATCCCCTTCTAAGTTATTCATTTAGCTATACCACTATAAACTCATGGTTTCTCATTTTACTCAATGGAATACAGTTCTTTAAAATATTTATTTTAATATTCTCATTGTCCAAGATTTGGCGATATGTATATATACACTTAGGACCAGGCTGAGAATCTAATCAAGAACTCAACTTCTTTTACAATAGCTGCAAATACACACACACACATGCACACACAATAGCTGCAAATATATATATATATATACACATACACACACAGACATACACATACATACACACACACAGACACACACATACATATACACACACACAGACACATACATATACACATATCCATACACATACATATACACACACACATAGACACACAGACACAGACACACACACATACACACACATACATATACACACACAGACACACATATATGCATACACATATGCATACATATACACATATATACATACATATACACTCAGACACACACATACATATACACATACACATATGCATACATGTACACATACATATACACACAGACACACACATACATATACACATACATATACACATACACATATGCATACATCTACACAGACACACACACATATACACACACAGACACACACATACATATACACATACACATACATATACACATACACATATGCATACATATACACATACAGACATATATACACACAGATACACACATACATATACACATACACATACATATACACATACACATATGCATACATATACACATACATACATATATACACACAGACACACACATACATATACACATATACATATACACACACATACATATACACACAGACACACACATATATATACACACACACACACAGACACACACACACACATACATACACACACACACACACACACACTTAGGAATATACCTAACAAAGGAGGTGAAAGATCTCTATAAGGAAAACTACAAAACACTGCTGAAAGAAATCATAAACACTAACAAATGGAAATACATCCTATGCTCATGGATGGATAGGATCAATAGTGTGCCGAAGACCACCTGACAGAAGCAATCTACAAATTCAATGCAATTCCATCAAAATATCATCATCATTCATATGACTAGAAAAAAAATTTAAATTCATATGGAACCAAAAAAGAGCCTACATAGCCAAAGCAAGACTAAGCAAAAAGAACAAATCTGGAGGCATCACACTACCCAACTTCAAACTATACTATAAACCTATCATTACCAAAACAGCATGATACTGGTATAAATATAGGCACATAGACCAATGAAACAGAATAGAGAACCCAGAAATAATAAAGCCAAATACTTACAGCTGACCGATCTTTGACAAAGTGAACAAAAACATAAAGTGGGGAGAAAGGACACCCTGTTTAACAAATGCCACCAGGATAACTGGCAAGCCACATGTGGGAGAATGAAACTGGATTTTCATCTCTCACCTTATTAAAAAATGAACTCAAAATGGTCAAGGATTTAACTCTAAGACTGAAACTACAAAAATTAAGGAAGATAATGTCAGAAAAACCCTTCTAGACATTGGCTTACACAGGATTTCATGGCCAAGAACCCAAAAGCGAATGCAATAAAAACAAAGATAAATAGCTGAGACTGAATCAGACTAAAGCACGTTTTCATGGTGAAAGAAACAGTCGGCAGAGTAAACAGGTAACTACAGAGTGGGAGAAAATCTTCACAGTCTGTACATCTGACGAAGGACTAATATCCGGAATCTACAATGAACTCAAACAAATTAGCAAGAGGAAAACAAACAATCCCATCAAAAAGTGAGCTAAAGACATGAATAGACAATTCTCAATAGAAGATACACAAATTGCCAACGCTGAAAAAAAAAAAATGCTCAGTATACTAATTATCAGGGAAATGCAAATCAAAACCACACTGCAATTCCACCTTACTCTTGCAAAAATGCCCATAATCAAAAAATAAAAAACAACACATGTTGATGTGGATGTGGTAAAAAGGGAACGCTTCTCCGCTGCTGGTGGGAATGTAAACTAGTACAACCACCATGGAAAATAGCTGGAGATTCCTTAAAGAACTAAAAGTAGAACTACCGTTTGCTCCAGCAATCCCAGTACTGGGTTTCTACCAAGAGGAACAGAAGGCATCACATGAAAAAGATACTTGCACACATGTGTTTATAGCAGCAAAATTCACAACTGCAAAACTGTGGAAGCAACCCGAATGCCCATGAATCAACAGTGGATAAAGAAACTGTAATATATACATATATACATGATGGAATAGTACTCAGCCGTAAAAAGAAATGAATGACGAGCATTTGCAGAAATCTGAATGGGATTAGAGACTATTATTCTAAGTGAAGTAACTCGAAAAGGCAAACATTGTATATTGTCACTCATAAGTGGAAGCTAAGCTGTAAGGATGCAAAGAAATAAGAATGACCCATGGACTTTGGGGGTCCGGGGGAGGGTGGACAGGGGGTGAGGGATAAAATACTAGAAATTGGGATCAGTGTGTACCACTCTCCTGATGGGTGCACCAACATCTCGGAAATCACCTCTGAAGAACTTACTCATGTAACCAAATACTACTTGTTCCCCCCAAAACTATGGAACTTAAAAATTAAAAAAGTTTTTTTTTTAAAAAGAAGCTTACATTTTTTAAAAAATCTGAGTTCCTTCTGGGCCTCTCAAAAAGTATCAAAGAACTGAAATTCACTAGGTCATTCCATCATGACTCCAGGCCCCTCGGTCATCAGGCTTTCTACCTTACCCCTCCTCAGTTCCTGCTTGATCAAACATTGTTACATTTCTTCCCTGCTATGTAAACTCCTAGGTGCTGTGGGTCACTGGCTACAGCACCTGATTAAAGCCTTCCTCCTTGGCAACACTCATCTTAGTGACTGGCTTTCTGTGCAGTGAGTAAGGGGACCTAAACCCGACTCCTGATATTTCAGCAGCAAAAAACTCTGTATAAGGGCACCAGTACTGTGGAACTAGGGCCCACCCTAACAACTTCACTTTAACCAGACTGCCTCTGTGAAGACGCTGTCTCAAAGAAGATCACATTCGGAGGTACTGGGATTAGGACTCTAACATACAATTTTGGGAGATACAAGGACACAAACCTCTGTCTGCCTCCACTATGTCATACTGGATGCCACGTCCTAGGACTTACACTCTTCTAGGGCTGTCGGTGGTGCACGCAGAGCTTTTACAGAGGCTGTCCTCCATGTATTGATTCAGGGACCCGGCCCCCTTCAATACGGCGGTTCAAGCATCTTCAGCAAACAGTTCCAAGGCCATGACTGTGTCAAGCTGGTGAAAGGAAAAAGAGCAGAGTAGATCAAACCTTAGCGGGCGTCACGGATGCAGCCTGGTCCAGAGCATGGCACTCACATTGTGTTGGCCAGAACTCATCTGCGTGGCCAGGGTAGAGGGAATGTGAACAAAACATGCTTCCAGAAAACAGAGAAGTTGGTTTCGGGGATCACCTCGGTAGTGTCCTCGACAGCAGGCTCTGTTCCCGATTACTCAGGAAACACACTGTAGTCAGGAAACGAAAATTAAGAGTATTGGTTGCAAGGTCTTCAAGAGGAAGGAAAAAAAGATGCCCTTTCTACGCGCTTATTAGGATATTCTCGATATTTTAATTACCAATTTGTGTCCTGCCAAGGAAAATGATATTGAAGGAAAGAGAGGTCACTTGTTCCCTGAGAACGTCAGAGATTCTGCTCAGGTTCTACCCTGACACATTTCGTTGCTGCTTCGTTTGTTTGCCCAGATGGGTTATTCAAATCTGGATTCGAATCTCTAGCCTTCTCCTGGGAGGTCATTCTCTCCCTGGGGCTCCTGTTATCTCTACTTTATAATATTAATGATAACTGCAACCACCAGCAGGGTCGTGCTAAAACAAGCCTTATCTTACAAACCTGAAACTCACTGCTGGGAATTTTTCTTAAACACCGTTATGCATAACAATATTTTTAATGGGGTGATTCCGACCAACTGGTTCACAAAACTCTTGTCGTTTTTTGAAGCAGAATTAAATTGTGTTACGCATAAATTACAGATGGCAGGAGGGCAAAGACGCTGTGTGGTGAATGAATTAAAGCCTTCGGTTATGAAGCCAATGTGCTAGGTATGGGGAGGGAAGGCTGAGGCTGTGAGAGAGGAATGTTTTCAGACCTCATGGAAATTGGGTCTCAAGTCCGTGAGGACTAAACACCTAGGAGAGATCATCACTGCAGAAAGGAAGGATTTTCTTGGCTACAAAATATTACGAGAAAAATGTAAGGTTTCTTTTTTTAAATCTTTCGTGAGATTGTAAAATCCTCAAAGGTCAGGTTACTAAGCTCAACAGACTTTGCAACTCATTATATATTTCACAGGTAAGAAGGAAATATAGTGCCTTGGGACACTTGGGTCCCAAGAGAGTCTGAGTTTATCTTTTGTGTGTGTGTAGATGGGGTCTCGCTATGTTGCCCAGGCTGACTTTGATCTCCTGACCTTAAGCAATCTTCCCACCTCAGCCTTCCAAAGTGCTGAAACTACAGGCATGAGCCAGCACACCCAACCTTCTCTAAACAGCAACCTCAAATTAAAATGAGGTCCATTTTGAAGGCTTAGAGATTGGGTGCGCCAGGGAAAATATTTGATTTCTCTGTAGGCCTTGCCTTTGTGGGGATGTAAGCTCTGCTCATTCAGCCTCAGAAGTATCTCTCAAAGCGTGGCCTTTCCCACCATCTGGACAAACTTGAATCTTCGCATTCTCACCTTGACTGCCCACAACTTCTCACTAACCCCAGCACCTATAATTTGTCTCTTCTCCCACTCTCTTGCTGACTACCCTCCACACTGCTGCCAGCAACATGTTTTCTTTTTTCTTTTCTTTTCTTTCTTTCTTTTTTTGGTTGAGACAGAGTCTAGCTCTGTTGCCAGGCTGGAGTGCAGTGGCACAATCTTGGCTCACTGCAACCTTCACCTCCTGGGTTCAAGTGATTCTCCTGCCTCAGCCTCCTGAATAGCTGGGACTACAGGCACCCACCACCAGCTAATTTTTTTAATTTTTAGTAAAGACGAGGTTGCACTGTGTTGGCCAGGATGGTCTCGATCTCTTGACCTCGTGATCTGCCGACCTCAGCCTCTGAAAGTGCTGGGATTACAGGTGTGAGCCAACACGCCTGGCCCCAAGGACGTGTTTTCCAAAATGCAATACTGATCATGCAAGTTAGGTCTAATGTTCTATCATGAAAACTTGATTACAATGATAGAGTCTGAAATCTCGAAGATGCTCCAAGAGACTGTGAAAGCACCTCTCCAGTCTCGGCTCTCTACAGGGTCCATGCTTAAGCCTCATCCCATGGACCTCTGGACCTCTCTATCCGCCTCTGCTGTGTGACACTCTTCTAGGGCTGTCAGTAGTGCATGTAGAGTTTTATGTAAATCAAAAGGCCCCTTCCCCCAGCAGGATAAGCCAGTGCCAGGCCACCTTACTTGGTAGCAAGCACTGGCACTGGATTTCAGCCCCACTTGGCCCCTCATCTGCACAGTGGCTCCCTAGGTCCTGAGCTGTTCCTGAGACTGCTGTGAGCTTCCCTCTTCCTTTTTCTACATGAGCAGATCAAATGTCACTTTCAACCACTCCCAGGTAGAGCCTGTCACTCCCTCATCTTTGATAATACAGTACTCTAGATATTCAGATATCTACTATTTGTTCCTCTAGTTGTCAAAAGACCGTGAGCTCAAAAACAATGTATTTGGATTTTACACACCTTTTTTTGTTTGTTTTATGATTTTTTAATCCCCAGTTTCAAGCACACTACCTAGTATGGAATAGCTGTTCACTAAGTGTTCCATAGGGAAGGAGGTGGGAGAAAGGAAAGAGTCATTGATCTAAACTTGTAAAGAAAACTGGAAAAAGATCGATTTCCAACAGTGTTGCGGAAATTAATAATTAGGAAAAAGTAGATTACTATCCTACACTATTCTGAAGAAAACAATTCAAAAGGCTTAAAAATTGAAAATTAAAAATTATGAGGGATTTAGAAGTACTTAAATGCCCAAAATATAAATATTTAAGAAGAAAAATTTAATGAAAATCTGAAACTGTTGTAAGGAAACAAAAATGTAATGGAAATTTTGTATCTAATATACAGATAAAAATAAGATGTTCGGAGCATGATACCAAAGCCAAGAACTATAAGACAACATAACACTTACACAAAATGAAACGATAGGAAACAAGTTAGAAACATTTTATAACAGACAAAGAGTTTGTAACTTTCTTATAAAATTGTAAGTTAATAGCTCTTATAAATCAGGTTTGGAAAAGATGACTTCAAGCAGTTGGGAGGCCAAGGCGGGTGGATCACGAGGTCAAGAGATCGAGACCATCCTGGTCAACATGGTGAAACCCTGTCTCTACTAAAAATTAGCTGGGCATGGTGGCGTGTGCCTGTAATCCCAGCTACTCGGGAGGCTGAGGCAGGAGAATTGCTTGAACCCAGGAGGCGGAGGTTGCGGTGAGCCAAGATCGCGCCATTGCACTTCAGTCTGGGTAACAAGAACAAAACTCCATCTCAAAACAAAAAAAAAAAAAAAAAAGAAAAAGATGACTACAGTGAGAAAAAGTAAAATATATTCATTTATTTTTACTTTCAGTTACATTAAATAATTTGAAATCTTTGCTCTTTGGTGCATGCAAAGTTCAAATTATTACTTCTTGATTTATTAATTCTTTAATCATCATAAAATATAATGTATATGGTCCTGGTAATTTCCCTTGCCTTCAAGTCTATGATGTTTGACAGTAATATAACAATTCCCTCTTTCTTAAGATTGGTCTTTGCATGATATAGCTTTTCCATACTTTTACAAGTATGGCTTTATATTTTAAGTACATTTATTATAGATAGCATAGGTTGGATCTATTTTACCCCCTATGAAAACCAATTTCAATTGTGGTGTTTAGGCCATTTAAACTTAACATAATTATAAATGTTATGTTGAAGTCCACCATCTTGCTATTTGTTTTTTAGTTGACTCATCTGTTCTTTGAGATTTTTTCCCCCACTCTTTTTCTGCCTTTCTTCAGATTGACTGAATAATTTTAAAATGATTTTCTTGTATCTCCACAATGTATATTTTGTCCGTTACTTGTTTTGCTGGTGGTTCCAGAGATTACACTATGTCTTCTTACCTTATCATAATCTGTCTCCCAATAATATTATATCATTGCAGGTAAAGTATAAGAGCCTTATGACGTTATATTTACATTTCTCTACTGTTTACTGCCATCCACATTAACAGAATCAGGGTGGAGCATGCAGCATATGATCATCAAAATGTACAGAAAAATATAGGACAAAATATTAATACCCATTTATGATAAAACCTTGTAGCCAGCTAGGAATAAAAGGCACTTCTTCAATTTAACAAAGTACGTCTATGAAAAACAACTAACAACGTGCTTGATAAAGACTGATGCTTTCTCCCTGGGATCAGGAGCAAAAAAAAGATGTCTTCTCTTACCACTTCTATTCAACATTGTGCTGGAAGTTTTGCCCAGTAAGGTGAAAAAACAAATAAAATGTACACGTGTTTGAAAGAAATAAAGCCATCCTCCTTTGCAGATGACATGATTGCATATGTAGCTAATCCTAAGGAATCTACAAAAATAGCTGCAAAATAATAAGTACATTGAGAAAGCTTACAAAATGCAAGTTCAATATACAAAATTTAATTATATTTCAATACACCAGTAATGAACAATTAGAAAAATGAAATTTACAAATGAATGCTATATTAAAATTATTTAATAAAATATGTATAAAACCTAAATACTGAAACCCAAAAAACATTGCTGAGACAAATTAAAGAAATAAACCATCTCTGTATTAGTCCCTTTTCACACTGCTATAGAGAAATACTTGAGTCTGGGTGATTTATAAGGGAAAAGGTTTAACTCACAGTTCCACATGGCTGGCGAGGCCTCAGGAAACTTACAACTATGGCAGAAGACTCAGGGGAGGCATGCACCTTTTACATGGTGGCAAGAGAGAAAGAGAGACAGCACAGGAAAAAATGCTATTTATAAAGTCATCAGATCCTGTGAGAACTCACTCACTATCATGAGAACAGCATAGGGGAAACTGTGCCCATGAACCAGTCACCTCCCACCAAGTCCCTCCCTCCACATGTGAGGATTACAATTTGCAATAAGATTTGGGTGGGGACACAGAGCCAAATCACATCAGTCCTCATGGATTATTAAAATATCAATTATCTCTAAATGGATCTGTATATTCAAAGCCATCTTAATGAATTTCTTACAGGCTTCCCTTAAAAATGACAAACTAATTATAAAATACATATGCAAATACAAAGAATGTAGAGTACCCAAAATAATTTTGGAAAAGGAGAATAAAGTTAAAGGACTCACATTGCCTGACTTCCAGAATTACCAAAAAAAATATATAGTAATTAAGAAAATGTGATAGTAACTTCATAATGGGCATATTATCATGGAACTAAAAGCAGAGTCCAGAAAAAAAACCGTGCGTATATAGTTAGCTACTTTTCTAAGAAACCAAGTTAATGTAATAGGGGGAGGATAACCTTTGAATAAATGGTGCTAAAACAAAACAAAACGAAAATGAATTTCAACTCATACTTTACATCAGTCACAAAATTATTTCAAAATGAATCCCAGTTATAAATGTGTTGGCTAATGCTAGAAAAATTCAGAGAGAAAATGTAAGTGATCATCCTTACAACCTTGTAATAGACAAAGTTTTCTCAAATGAAGCACAAAAAAGCATGAACCATAATAGAAAAAAAATACTCTGGACTTCGTCAAAATTAAAACTTTCTGGCCCTTGGAAGATACCATAGATACCATTAAGAAAATGACAAGGCAAGCCACAGACTAGGAAGACGTATGAGCAATATACATCCGACAAGGGGTTTGCATCCACTGTGTATAAAGGGTTCTACTAACTCAGTGATCATCCAGGTAAAAAGTGGGCAAGATTTGAACTGACACTTCACAAAAGAAGACATGTGAATGGCCAACAAGTGCAAGAAAAGATGCCCAATATCATTAGCCATCAGCAAATGCAAATTTGAATCACATTGAGATGCTGCTACACATCCACTGGAAGGGCTAGAGCTTAAAAGGCTGATGATAGCACGTGTCGGCAAAGCTATAGAACGACTGGACTGCTCAGAGATTGCTCTGGTTGTACAAACTGTTACAACTTTGGTATCTTATTGTGAAATTCAACATGCATTTACTACACAATTCAGTAATTCCTAAGTATTTAAGGGAAATAAAAACATATGTCCACAAAAAGAAAAACACTCGCATACAGATGTTCATTGCAACTTACTTGTAAAGGCTAAAACTCAAAACAACCTAAATGTCCATTCGCAGATGAGTGGTAAACAAAGCGTGTGTATCTGTGCAGTGCAATCTTATCCAGTAATAAAGAGAAGCAGACTACGGAGGCCCTCAACATGGATGTGTCTCAAAATGTCATGTACAGTAAAAGAGTACAGTGTGGAAAGAGTACATGTTGTATGATTTGTGAAACTGCAGAATTACCAAAAGGCCTCTGTAGTGACAGCAAACAAATTAGTGATTGTCTGGGACTAGGACAAAAGGACACGGCCTAAGTTTTTAGAAGGACACAAATATTCTGCGGTTTTGTTGGCTTGTGGTTAAATTGTATGTACATGTGTTAACAGTTGTGGAACATACTTGTAAAGTGAGTGTATTTTTTTATACTGTGTGTAAATAATACCTTCACCAAATTGATTTTAAAAAACAAAGATAGTGTATCATTTTGAAGCTATCACCCTGGCAAAAAATTAAGATGTAAGGACATGAGGGCAGGACACTTTCATACATAGCAGGTAGGAAAATGAATGAATGAATAAAAACCTTCTATGCGAGAAGGATGCAACACTCAGCCAAATCTTTAACAATGAATGTATCGTTTAATCATTTTTTTCATTCCTTCCTGGGACTAAATTCTAAGTAAACAATTAAAATGTACAAAGGCTTAGCTATGAGAGCGTTTGTCTAAATGCTGTTTATTATTGAATTGAAAATAAACTGTCCCAAAATAGGAGTTTGGTTAAGTGAATTATATTCATGCAATAAAGTGCCACACCATCACTAAAAAGGAAGGGAAATTATATTTGTTGATATCAAAATGCATGCATGATATCTGATTAAATGTTTAAAAGACACATTTATAAAAACTGTATCATACAATCTTACTTCTGCACAAATACAATAAAAAGGCAAGGAAATGCTGGAAGTTATGATCGGTAGTTTTACCTAGATGATAGGACTGTGATGAGGTTTTTCCTTCTCTTTCTTTGGTTTATTTGCATGTTTCCATTTATTTCAAATGCACGTGTAATGTTTTTGTAAAGACAAAAATAGAAGTGTATGTTGTTCAAGCAATCATTGTTCTTAAAACGTAAAAATAGGCCGGGCGCGGTGGCTCACGCCTGTAATCCCAGCACTTTGGGGGGCCGAGGCGGATGGATCACGAGGTCAAGAGATCGAGACCATCCTGGTCAACATGGTGAAACCCCGTCTCTACTAAAGATACAAAAAAAATTAGCTGGGCATGGTGGTGCCTGTAATCCCAGCTCAGGAGGCTGAGGCAGGAGAATTGCCTGAACCCAGGAGGCAGAGGTTGCGGTGAGCCAAGATCGCGCCATTGCACTCCAGCCTGGGTAACAAGAGTGAAACTCCGCCTCAAAAAGAAAAAAAAAAAAAAAAAAAAAGGTAAAAATAGAGAGTAGCCTGAGAGGCGAGGCGCTGTGTGGCACATTATTAAGGTAAGCGCTGGTGTGTGACAGAGGCCTGGCCCTTTAGTCTGTGAGGTGGACAGACACCAGATCCGGGTGGAGAGCTCCTTTTGGGTTCCTTCATTGCCATCTGACTTCCTACTTCTTCAGGTCCTCCTGATGTGGATTATTTTGTCCATTTTCTCAGCCTACGCACTCTTCTTGATAAATCAACTTTGAAAGGAAGCTGCTGTAGGGACAGCAACCAACATTAATGTCAGTCAAGTGAATTTGGGCTGAAATGATTTCATTTCCTGGAGACGTACACTCCGCCACAATACTTTAAACTGCGCGAAGGGAAGAACTGTCTACCGTAAAATACAGGAGCCTGACAACTTGCGCTGGCATAAGGTGGTCCCTGGCAGAGCTCAGCACCTGGTGGATAATAGGATTTATGAATTCACTGCAATGAACACTCTTGTGGGAATTCATTGAGACCTTTCCAATGCCTCATGGCCAAATACCCAGCGAGTACCCTTGAAGTAATTTGAGTACTAGGACTGAGAATTGTTATGTAAATGACGCATGGCTGCTAACAGCCACGTGAGGTCTTGGAAGAAAAGGTTAAAAGAATTGGGTTAATTAGCTTGGTGGGAAGAAAGTCGAAGAGAAATTTAATAACTATCATTAATAATCTGAAATATTATTATAAATAGACTGTTTCCCAGCCGTTCTCGATATCCACGGAGAGCAAAGCTTTTGGTGCAAGGAGAAGTCAAATACGCCATTGGTAAGGAACTTTCTGATTCAGTACTGAAACGGGCTACCAAGAGATGAAGTATTCGTTCCTGGAAACCACAGTTTAATTAACCTGGATCGAAGAATTAAACAAATTCTCCTTGTGTTTCCTTCCCATATTAGGGAAGTATAATTCTGTCTTAACTAGAAAGTCACTCCATCAAAAGAATGCCAGGGAACTCACTAAAGTGGCCACAAAGTGCTTAGTGTCAATTTTTAAATGACATGCGCAAGAATGATATTTATTAAATTTAGAGCTTCATACATTGTGGAAGTGACACAGGATTTTTCCCAGCCCCTTTGCTGGACTCACAGCCTGGGTATCCCATCTACTTGGCCTGCTGCGTTCAGTCCCTTGCAGGAGGGAGCACGTGAGCCAGTGAGTGCAGGGTCTGGCCGGCCACTCCAAGCACCTACACGGGAACAAGCTCCATATGGGGCCTGTGGCCAGACCAGGCATGTCACCTTGAGAGGGTGCCTGTGACCTTGAAGCCCCAGAGGGGTTGTTTGTGTGCTAATTAGCTCTTTCCACCATCCACAGCCTGATGGACAGCTGCATGTTAGCAGCGCAGCTGGCCCCTGGCCCCACTGTGTGGGGTGGCTGCCCCCTACCAGTGAGGGCAAAAGGTCAGTGTAGCAGCCTTTCTCTGGGTACCTGTACTTGGTAGGTACTGAGCTCTTGTCCAGCATCTAAGAAGAATGAGGATACACTGACAATTGAAGAGTGAGCAAGGAAGGGAGTTTTATTGAGTGATGAAACAGCCTTTCATGGAGAGGAGACATGGGGATGGACCCCTTCCTGAAGGCAAGAAAGTCCCCCCAGTGTGGCTGAGTCTAGGCCTTTTATGAGCTCAGAATAGGGGAGAGGAGACATGGGGATGGACCCCTTCCTGAAGGCAGGGAAGTCCCCCCAATGTGTCTGAGTATGGGCTTTTATGGGCTCAGAATAGGGGAGAGGAGACATGGGGATGGACCCCTTCCTGAAGGCAAGAAAGTCCCCCCAGTGTGGCTGAGTCTAGGCCTTTTATGAGCTTAGAATAGGGGAGAGGAGACATGGGGATGGACCTCTTCCTGAAGGCAGGGAAGTCCCCCCTGTGTCTGAGTATGGGCTTTTATGGGCTCAGAATAGGGGAGGAGGCAGGCTGTAGATAGTATCGGAAAAGGCAACCTTCAATTGGTTAAAAGGCATTATTCAGAAAGAATAATGTTTTTGGCTTGAAGGTGAGGGTTCACTTAGGGACCCTCCCCTGTCTGCCTGGGCATTTGACTGCTTCCTGTTGTGCGCAGAAATTGTGCATGTTCGGCCTTAAAAAATTCCTGCCAATGTAAACACTACCTATTGCAATGAAATTTAAAACAAATCATATAAACTTCGCACCCTGGAAAGAAATTCAAGGCATTCTATCATGTACCATCAACCATGCAAATGTCTAAACTTTGGTGAACTGTCAAGCACTACATTGGAAGGATCTGTGTGTGCTCTTTCATAGAGATGTAGTCTTCCTCGGTCCTGCCCACAAACAATAAAAAACTAAGGAAATTAATGCATTTTCCCAAATCATTTGAAAATGTCACTCTTTGTTTAGAACTGCTAAGACCTGAGGTGCAATTAGGTCCCAGTAGTCAAAATGTTAAACCACAGCAAAGCCAGCTAATGGGGCATAACTACACGCCGTTGAAATTCCTCGTTGGAACAGGCTGGCGGTGCATTCACTTAAAATGACCTCGGTCGATTTAGGACTCAGTTTGCAGAAATGGTCCCCAAAGCTTCAGTTGTGAATGGTTGTCTTGTGGGGTTTCCCTGCAGCTTTCCAAAGCCTACCCGTGGGGCTGCAAATTTGGGGCATAAAGACCCAAGGGTCTGAAGGTTTGTTGTTTTTTTTTCCTCCACTGCCTTCCAGAAAGCAAGTTGCTAGCAAACTTTTGTTTCTCAGTCAAATTCCAGCTCCCAGAGCAATAATTAACAATTAGTATTGGCACCAGAATAAAACCCCAGTTTGTTTTGGCCAAGAGGCAAAGACAACACATGAGGCAGTTAGCATTAGTTAATGAACAATTATTAATTAATCAAGTCTCAAGTAAATAGCCATCTTTAGTTTTGCCAGAGACTATTTACTTTCAAATTGTTCCCTCATTACCAGTAACAACCCATTCGAGGAGCTGTATTATGGCATCAATTTTATTAATGTCACACTGGAAAGACAATTATAAAAATAACACAGCACACAGCTGTTAGAGGAGTTTTTCTATATGTATTAATCATGTATTCATAATAGATTTTCAATATTCTACATCATAAGCTGCAGTGTTTTAAATACAGGACAGGCAAAAAGATGAGGCCATAATGAATTTATCACACTCACCTATTCTCATAATAGACGTAAAGAATATCTCCCTACATTTTGCAAAGTTGTCTGTGCATTGTGCAAACCATTGTTACCAACGTATTATTGTTAGACAATATTATTATAATTTTTAAAACTACTAAAAAAGTAACTTAGCAATATATTTCTGCATAATTTATGGATCTCCTTGCAAAGGAAATGCTTTTCCCAATTTTGTTATGGGTAAAGGTGGACAGTAAGCAGTTTCAACAATAGCTACCTCAGCTAATTAAGGATTATGTTGGGAAAACTCTTAATATTTTCACTTTAGTGTTGAAAAGAGAAGACTCTAAGATATAGGGCTCAGCTACAAGAAAATCAGATCAGAGATAGCAGCAAAGAGATTGGTCACATATTTGTAAAATCAACATGTAAAAATCTTGATAGATGTAAAAAATAAATGTAAAAGAACAGTGCTTTTACAAAGAACTCCTCTGGAAATCCTAAAAATAACGAACTCTGTTTGTGTCCTTGGCTATATGTTCAAATGTTGATACAGAATTAACTAGCAGGAAAACACATCTTACCCACGAACGTGACAGGAGGATACATTGGCAAGAGGGCAACCTTTGTAATTCAAAGAGACCCAAGTTCAAATTCCAGTTCTACGAATGCAGGAAATTCACTTCTGTAAACCTCACTGCTCTTCTATAAAATGGGTCAATAAGGTGTATTTACAAGGTTATAGTGAGGAATAATTTACACAAATTATGTAAAATGCAAGGTTTACGGTAGGTACTCAATTAATATTACAAGTATATCTAAAAACTATGCTCTGGGTAGGATAGTAAGGAGAAAAGCTAACAAGGAAATCAGAAATCTCCTATTCAAGCTCTCTGTTTACCAAACTCCAATTCAGAGAGAATCTTGCACAGGTCACACATGACTCTAAATCTCTTCTTACAGGACTCTCTTGGGTAAGAACTTGTCTTTATCTTATGGATTTCAGTGAGCAAACCAGAAAGGAAAAGATATTCCAAAGAAAAAAAATAAAGTTATGTCAAGCTAATAAGAAATCAGGACAGTAGAAAACCTGTATTACAATCTTTCCCAACAAGCATGCCCCCCTTCCTTGGGGAAAATGTTGTACTTGTGGAAATTAAGTGAATATTTATAAATATAAAAACCCAAGATTCCCAGAAAGTGATTTTTGTGTTTTCAATACAATACCAGAAAAATTTGGAAAAAAGTGATTTTCTCAATGAAGAAATGAATAAGGGTATGGTAGGGATATGATTAGGACAAAGACAGGCTGATATCAGTTCCCCTCCATGCCTCTGGTTCCAACTCTGAATTTTCCCTCCTGATCTCACTTCTATTTTTTTCTTTTTTTTTGCACTTTACTTTCATGTTACGTGTTTATTAGTGCTGAGGAGGTTTATATACCCCTTTAACAAAGGGCTATAAATTAGTGCAGAAGTGACCGTTACAAAAGAACAGGGGTTTTGAGCCTCCAGGGTGACCTGTGGGAAGGTTAATGTGTGGGGGAAACTAATGCAAGACCCTAATTGTTTATTACGGTTTTGTTTATGTGTTCTTATCTCAGTGCTATCTCCAGTAATAAGATTCATTCTCCTCTTCCTGGTGTGGGAAAGAGGAGTGGGGACACCATCTCAAAGGGAAGTTTATGTCCTGTTTTCATGCAGATAGGGGCAAGGCAGAGGGCGTTTTTGTGTCTGCTTGTTCTCATTGTCTGCACCTTAAAATAATCTTCATGCCAAAGTGGAGGCAGATACTAAATATTTTAGGTTTTGCAGGGCGTACAATCTCTGCTCAACTCTGCCATTGTAGCGGAAAGCAGTCACACACAATATGTAAATGAATGAGCATATCTGTTTTCTAGTAAAGTCTTAATTACAAAATCAGATGCTAGGCTAGATTTGGCCCTGTTCAAGGCATTTGTTCATTTCAACCATCCTGACAGACCCACACATTTGAGATACCTCAATATTCTATAATCTTCTGTTACTAATATTAAACATTTTAAAAAGTAATTACTACTGCTTTTGTATTTCATTTTGGAATATTATGTTATTTTGAGTAATTTTTAGAAATATGAAAGATATAAAATTGGTTAAAAATAGACAAATTGATAGAATACCTTTATAATTATTTCTTCCTCCTTCATATTCCATTGTTCTTTTTATTTTCATTTACCTTGTGTGTGCTCCAGAACTTTTGATCTTAAACTTTTTAAATGTCTCATCCTTTTTAGCTACTGCTATACTTTTCCCCAACTTTGAAAACATTTTTATTACCATATGATCACTTCCAAATTCAGCCCAATCTTTCCTTTCAGCTCCAGATTTGCAAACCCAGTGGTCTAGTTAATTACTTTTATATCTCAAAAGTAACTCAAACGTTCCACCAACCACTTCATCTCTGGTTACAAGTAGGAGTCACAGTTGAGACCACTTTCTTCTTCGACCTCTTTCTCTACTAATTCATAAATATATCCTCTTGATTTTTTTCCCAAATTACTTCCCAAGTATGTCCATCCATTTCCATTTTCTCCACCCCAAGCACACACTCAGCTGGGACATTGCTTGCCTAGACTGCTACAGTCATCTTCCAATTTATCCACCGCCTTCTTTTACTCTGGTCCCATCCAATCTATGCTTAAGTTAAGAGTAGTCTTTTCAGGCCAAATGTGGCAGTTTGCGCCTGTTATCCCAGCACTTTGGGATCCAAGGGTACATCACTTGAAGACAGATGTTAGGAGACCAGCCTGGGCAATATGGCGAAACCCTGTCTCTACAAAAAATACAAAAATTACCCCGGCATGGTGGCAAGCCCCTGTGGGACCTTGTGGTCCCAGCTACTTAGGAGGTGGAGGTGGGAGGATAGCTTGAGCCTGGGAGGCGGAGGTTGTAGTGATTCAGGATTGTACCCTGCACAACAGATCAAGAGTCTTTCTCAAAAATAAGAAAAAGAGTTGTAGCCAGGCGCCGTGGCTCAAGCCTGTAATCCCAGCACTTTGGGAGGCCGAGGCGGGTGGATCACGAGGTCAAGAGATTGAGACCATCCTGGTCAACATGGTGAAACCCCGTCTCTACTCAAAATACAAAAAATTAGCTGGGCACGGTGGCGTGTGCCTGTAATCCCAGCTACTCAGGAGGCTGAGGCAGGAGAATTGCCTGAACCCAGGAGGCGGAGGTTGCAGCGAGCCAAGATCGCACCATTGCACTCCAGCCTGGGTAACAAGAGTGAAACTCCGTCTCAAAAAAAAAAAAAGAAAGAAAGAAAGAAAAAGAGTTTTCTTTTCAAAATACAAATTTGGTCTTAACATTTGCTTACTTAAAACACTTGGTTGGCTTTCTTGCTCTTAGAATTAAAAACCAAAGTAAGTAATATAACTAAGAGTTCAGCCTGGTCCTGCCCTGCCTGTGTCTCCAGGTTTTCAGCCCACCCCTGACTCTACCCACCTGGACCTCCTCGCTCCTCCATCCTTTAAGCATCAGGGACTCTCTCCTATTCGGACGCCTCACTAGGCCTCCAGGAATGCTCCCAGGTAGGCCGTCACAGAGTAGGGAGGAGTCACAATCGTTGACAGATTCTTTGCTTTGCAAGTTCCTGCTTTACCAGAAGTGTTGACCAAGTTCTTCCTGTCCTCTTCTTCTTTCCTTCTCACCCATGTTAAGGATCTTCATTAAGTATTTTCCTTGTGAAAGGCACTGGTGATTAGGCGTTTTGCAATGTAGGATGGCATTGGTAACTGGTCTGACCTGAATTACATAGAGCATGTGTGTTAATAATAATATTAAGAAGCAATAATACTACTGATAAGGGTAATATTTATCAAGTATTTATTATATCACAGGCTCTGTGCTGATTCCATTGGCTAATATAGTCCTCAAACACTAGTATATTAAAATTACTACTCCCAGTTTACAGATAAGGAAACCGAAGCTTACATTTTCTCCAAGACACAACTATTGAGGGGGTTCAGGACATGTTACCCCAAAATATGACACCTTGGTATTCGAGAAAGCAGAAGCAGGAAGGTCTCTCTGACCTTCTCCTTGCCCTCCTTTCCAAAAGCAGGTCATGTATCCAAAGAAGTTCAGTGTCTGACCTTCTCCCTCCCTTCTCTCCTAAAATTCCTTATGGACAGATGCTTTCCCCTATAGCAGAAGGAAGGAATGTCACACAGAGGCACGTAGGAGCATCTGAACAAATGGGCCTCACTAAGTCCCCCCAGTTTGTTACCATTTGATCACACTCCTTTTGTTCAACCACGTTTTCCCATAACTATTCCCTTCTTCATCAGACTTAGTGTAAAATATACATGGTTCTCCTGCTTCTTTGCATCTTTGTTTCAGAAGGCTCTGGTATTATATGAAACTTATATTACATACATTTGTGTGCTTTTCCCTTCCTGATCTGTCTTTCTTTATAGGGGGTTGTATTAGTCAATTTTGTGTTGCTACAAAGGAATACCTGTGAGCGAATAATTTATAAAGAAAAGAGATTTAATTGGCTCACAATTCTGCAGCATGTACAAGAAGCATGGTGCCAGCATCTGCCTCTGGTGAGGCCTCAGTTAGCTTTCACGCATGGCAGAAGGCCAAGGGGAAACCAGCACGTCACACGTCAAGAGAGGGTGCAAGAGAGAGAGGACAAGGTGCCAGATTCTTTTAAACGACCAGCTCTGCATAAACTAATAGAATAAGAGCTCACTCATTACTGTGAAGAGGGCACCAAGCCATTCATGAATGATCCACCCTCATGACTCAAACACCTTCTACCAGGCCCCCATATTTCAATATAAATATCAATATTTCAGTATGATATTTGGAGGAGACAAACCTCCAAATGATATCAGGGTCTCAGCCACAAGCCTTGTGATGGGTGAGAAGTCTTCTCTCCCCAACACTTGCAAATGTGGGATATGACATAGACCCTTCAGTGTGGCCAGTGTGAAGCCGGACTGAAGGGTCTGTGTCATATGTCACATATGTCTATGTCACACTCTTAGCCATTGCACAATATTGCTTCTGAAGCATCACCACATACATCTTGAAGGAAAATTAGAGTAAATAAAATCCAGGGGGAAGAGCCAGAGAAAGAGAAAATTTCTTTTTGGAGACTTCAGACCAGGAAGGCCTCAATTTATGTTGTAGCTTTGTAGTTCTGGGGAGACACACAGACTTGATGGCTTAGGGAAGTTCCAAGAGAGTCAGACAGAAGTTACAGACTCACTTTGGGGCAAATGGGGCCACAAGAACATCCTCTCTCCCCTCAAACAAAACAAAACCAAGGAATACTCTGCAGTGATGGTGTGTTCTGTAGCCAGGATGGTCTTTAGTGTGTTCAGGACAACACTCAGTCTTTAGAAGACATGACAGTTATGCTTGCACCTAAGGACAGTGCTAGCTGGACCACTGGCTCCCTGGACAATGTCCTTTGAGCGGTGCACTGGGAACTGCAGGTATCCCTCCTCTGGACAGTGAGAGACCCAGACCCAACCTTTTCCCTGTATCTCCATTCTCCCATGAATCCACATGCAATGGGGAAGAACCCACGTGATTTATCCCTGAAAGGATGAATGGACAATCATAAGTGACCTCCCCTTGTCAAAGGGGTCCTTGAAACCCCCAGGCAGTAAGGTCACTGCCTGTGTTAGAGACAGCAGTAATTCTTTGCAGAAAGGAGGTGAAATGATTAAAAAGACAGGTCAAGGGATAAAAATGGAGTAAGTAGATGAGTGGAGGTTTGTGGGTAAAACATCAATGACAATGTTTCCATTTTCCCATCACCGCTGTCAGGAAGCAATTGCTCCTCTGTTCATGTAAATGACAGGCTTTTAAGAGGCGACCTCAGCCATTAATTTTAAATAAAAGCCTTTCTTTGGTCCCTCCCTGGTGGATCAGGCTGCTTCCGTGAAATAGCAATAAGGGAAACTGGTTTTCCTTGGGTTACAGGGGTGTCTCTTTCCTTTTGCTGGGATTGGGAGGTTAGGTTTTGCCTTCCTCTCTCTCTTTTTCTTTTAAAGGAAAGAGAAATTGATGTGTCTCACTGTGTAGTCTTCAAAAATTTAATAAGTAGTGATAATGGAATCTCAAATATTTATTTTCAGTTCCTTGTTTTAACCTTTTCTTCCATCAACCTCTCCAGCTCCTTCCAGCTGCCCCATACACAAACTCACAGCTCTGTTTCAGCCCTTCTCACAGTTCCATTTCTGCCTACTGGCCCAGTCAATATCATTTGCAAAGATGGCCTGAGTTCCTGGGAGATCAGTTCCTGGGCTCATTCTCTCTCCTTCAAAGACAAAATATGACTATTTCCGATGGACCCCAAGAAGACACACCCACGTTTCTTTTAATACTTTCCACCCAGGAGACCCTCTCTTCTGGTTGGCACTGGGGTTCAGGACATGTTACCCCAAATTATGCACCTTGGGAAAATTGCAAAAGTTAACCATAAACATTGGAGAGAATTTCCCTCATGCCATGTCCCCTGAAGCAGGCCTGATAACCTAGCTGACCTTCCCTGAAACAGGACTGGAATGAGTTCTCCTTCCAGAGGTGCCCGATGGGACACAGGAGCACAGGATGGTCTGAACAGATGGGCCTTGCTGAGTTCCCTCCAGTTTATTCCCATTAGATTCCACCCCCTTGGGCCAATCACATTTCTTCACAAGGATCCACTTCTTCATCAGACTTAGCGTAACATTTACACAGTGCTGTTTCTCTGCATCCTCCTTCCTGAAAGCTCCATATAAAGTGTCACATAAAACTTGAATTAAATAAATGTGTCTGCTTTTCCCTTGTTAATCTGTCTTTTGTTATAAGAATCTCAGCCATAATCTTTGCAATGGGTGAGGAAATCATTCTTTACCCCCTACCCTGATAGTCACCATGGCTATATTTCATTCCTTTTTAAATTTTTTTTTTTTTTTTTTTTTTTTTTTTTGAGACAGAGTCTTGCTCTTGTTGCCTAGGCTGGAGTGAAGTGCTGCGATTTGGGCTCACTGCAACGTCTGCCTCCCGGGTTCAAGCGATTCTCCTGCCTCAGCCTCCCAAGTAAGCTGCCTAGAGGTCTAGTCAGTATCATTTGCAAACATGGCCTGAGTTCCTGGGGGATCAGTTCCTGGGGTCATTCCCTCCCCTTCAAAGGCAAAATGTGACTATTTCTGATGGTCCCCAAGAAGACAAACCCAGGCTGATTTTAGTACTTTACATTACAGACACACGCCACCACACCTGGCTAATCTTTGTATTTTTAGTAGAGACAGGGTTTCACCATGTTGGCCAGGCTGGTCTCAAACTCTTGATCTCAGGTAATCCATCTGCCTTGGCCTCCCAAAGTGCTGGGATTACAGGCGTGAGCCACCACGCCCAGCTCATCTCTTTCTTTATGGCATGCCCAATTCTGGGGTTGTGCTCCAGAGTGGGGAACTAGTTGAACTAGTAGAGTTCAGCTTGATTTTGTGCCTGGAGCAAGAGGGGAGGCACATCCCACATCAGGCTCTGGGAAAGACCTTCAGTACCGACAGCTACGTGGAGCAATCCATGACCAGCAGCAAGTGCATTAACAGAGTAGTGCTTCCCAGAAGTGGCTCTGAAATCTTCAAGTGGCCTAAAAATCCAATTATTTTTTAAGTATGTAACTTATAGATGATCCAATAAAGCCTACTTAGAAAGCCAGCATTCTGGACAAGAGGCTCACACCTATAATTTTTAGAAAATCTAATGATTGGTGAGGCAGGGCTCTTAAATATTCATATGAGAAGACAGAAGAGGACCTGCCAGTTTCCTCAGCTAGAGGAAACATCTTTTATGCCAAATATGAATCATCGTATAGTATTCTTTCTCAAAGGGACACAGTGCTAGTCATAAATCAGTGTACTCAAGTGATCCAGACACTTTTATCTGTTTATAATTTCTTTTTCCTGTGGTTGTTGCAAAACTGTTTTCATTTTACTTGCAAGAGGTTCTGCCTGACGCAGCACAGCTGTGAACCCCTCTCCCTCTTTCAGCCACCCTTGCGTTTTTAAGTCAAAAAGGATTAGGCTCATCAGACCAACACCGTAGAAGGAAATTATAATGAAGCTTGTACAGTGCATTAAAGATCAACATGGCACGACGGTTACGAGCCAGACTTGGTGGTTGCATTGACCTACATTTCAGGTCCAGCTCCATCAATTACTAAATCTGCCAGCTGACCGTGAGTCTCTTAGGTAAATCGCTCTCTGCATCGGCTTTCTCCGCTGGAAAATGGGGATAAGAAGAACATGTATGGAAATGGTGAGTAGTCTCTAAAAGTTCGCAATTATCGTCACCTCTAGAAACCCATCCGTTTATAAAAGCAGCTCTACAGACTCAATGCCCTAAGAATGCATGTTTGCGTCAAACAAGAAGACAAATACCAGGGGCCACTCCTGGCTTCAACTCAGCAGCGCAGAAACAAAACGGAACTGCATTCATGCTGCTTCTGACCTACTTAGGCTTTGAGGATCTCGAAAGAGGGAGAGAAAGAAAGGGAACTGGTTTCACTTTGAAGGCTTTGCTTAGTTGATTTAGATCCAGTTAGGAGTTGGCATCTGAGCAGGATTCTACATACAGGCCGGTCAGGGTTTCTCAGTCTTGGCACCATTGACATTTGGGGCCAAATAATTCCTTGTTGTCAGGGGCCGTCTTGTGTGTTTTTGGACATTTTGTAACACCCCAAGTTGTGACAACCAAAAATGTCTCCAGATAGACAATTGTAAAATGTCTCTGGGGGACAAAGTTGCCCCCAGTTGAAAACCACTGGAGCATCTTGTTAGGTAGATACATAGATCCAGAGATAGACATGGATACAGATATGAACATGGACGAAGGTGTGGGGATAGACGCAGGTGTAAATACTCGACAGAGGGTTATCAGTGGGTAGACTGCTCATCTTCTCAAATGCTCTACCATGCATCCATCATTATCTTCCTAAAACACAAGGTGATCACATTCTTTGGCTGATTAAAGCCTTTACTTACCTCCCTCTGCCTACCAAATTGTTTAAAGTGTTTAATATTAAATGCAGTGTTGTCCACAATTTGACCCCTTCTCATTTCAGATCAAATTCCCCATTTTCCCCACTATATTGTTCTTCACCCAAACCTTCTACACACACAGACACATGCACACACTACACACATAGAGACAACACACATCATGCATACACACCCACATGCACACACACACTGGTTTTCTGACAGTTTTAAAACACATCATGTGCTTTTGCACCTTCATTTCCAGTCTGGGTCTGTCTCGTCCATCCCTACTCCTCCACCTCTCAACCTAGAGAACA
This sequence comes from Callithrix jacchus, assembly GCF_049354715.1. NCBI lineage: Eukaryota > Metazoa > Chordata > Mammalia > Primates > Cebidae > Callithrix > Callithrix jacchus. The sequence goes on along the minus strand of NC_133508.1, from coordinate 6,988,614 downwards.
CCTGTCCCGTTTTTAAGGCTAGCCCAAATGTGATCTCCTCTGGGAAACCTTCCTGGATGCCACTCTCTTGGGCAGACTTACTCCTCATCACCTGCAGTCACCTGAGCCTCTGTACCTATGTCCCTGCCAGCCCTCTTCATCCTAGCTCACAGCGTCTCTATTTGTCTCCTCTGTAATTAAAGACTGCTTTCTTTTCACGGCTGTAGTAACAGCGTCCCTGCTGGCTCGTAGCAGGCACTTGATGGGGGTTTGCTGAATTGAGCATGTAAGTTTCTCTGGCTTTAAACTTTAAAGCGCCACTCCTTCCCTGAGATTCCACAAATACTGACCGAGCTCCTGCAGTGGGCACAGTACCATGCGGGTGCAGGCGAGGACTATGCAGCCCCCAGGGAATAAAATACGAAAGGAGAAAGTGTTACCTGCTAGATGTAAAACAGGTGCTCTAGGGGGCTGAAAACACAGTACTCTGGAGTCAAGGGGGCGGAGAGCACCCTGCTTCATGGAGACAGCGGAGTAGGAATAGCAGGTAAATCTATAGAACTGGGAATGATAGAAGAACATACCAAGCCTCAGATGGGGAAATTTCCAGAGGTAATTAGGGCACAGTAAATAGATCATTTTGGCTGAAAGTGAAGACTGGTATACAGGAAAAGTAGAAGAGCCAGTATACTAGGGAGACGGTGTCTAGTTGAAGGGTCTGTTCTCCAAAGTGCTACTGGTTACAAGGAAGAGAAACTCTCTTGAGCTATTTAAGCAAGTGTGGAGATGGGAAAGGGAAGCAGAGTGTAGGAGTACTGAATGTATTCAGACAATGAGGGAAAAAGGACATGCACGGATATGGAATACTGAAAATCAATCTCCTGACCTGTTTCAGTGTCCTTTGCTCAATTTATTGAGGGGAGTGAGATGGAGACAGGAGAGAGAGATAAGAGTGAGAGAGAGAGAGAGAGAGAGAGTGTGTGTGTGTGTGTGTGTGTGTGTGTGTGAGCGGGGGGAGAAACAGAAAGAGAGAGAGAATCTGATTGGTCACAGGCTATATGGGTGGGCTAAGTGCCCTCCTGGGCTGTGGCCAGGAACAGTGAATCTTGTGACATACCTGGCTTCAGAGTTGTGGCAGATGATGGACTTAGATGAGATTGGATATGTATGGCAGGCCATGATATTTGTCTAACAAGGCCCTGAATGCAATGTGAAGAGAACAGAGGCAAGTTGAGAGGAGTCTGGATGGCCAGTGAGAGTTGAAAGAGGTATATGCATCAGGGAGGGACCGCCAGCTCTGCCTGAAGGGACAAATGACAGTTCATCACTTCACCAACTGCAGACGTCAACAGGAGACCATCAGGATACCCCAGAATGGAACTTAGCCAACTCAGAAGATAAAACCCAGCACACGCCCACAGACCACACGAGGGCAAGGGATTTCCTCCCCACTCTATCTTCTTTCAAGTCCTAGACAGTATCTCAGGGACAAATAGGAGGGATAGAATGGAAATAAAGTGAAAGTCGCCCCAAATGGCTCAATTACACCTGTAGACTTTGTTTAAATCCTTGAATCGTGCCAAATGAGACAAATGTTGTGTATTCATTTTCTCTCCTCTCTAGGAGGCAGAAACACATAGAGCAGCTTCATAGGAGGAAGAAACTACATTTTCCTGGCACATCAGGTTTGTGACTTTGTAACCTTGTTCCTTTACAGGATCTGTATCTGCCAGATTCCAAGGCCTGTCTTAGAAGACCGCAGAACCGAGGCCTGAGGAGGCACCAACCATGAAAGGAGGTAGTACAAGACCTTTCTAAGTAGAGGGAACAGATGGGCAGGAGCGAGCTCAGCCTGGTGGAGTATCAAAAGGCCACCATGGATGAAGTGTAGGGGATGTAAACCCAAAATATCTGGGACAGGTCTCAATCAATTTAGAAAGTTTATTTTTCTGAGGTTAAGGCCCATGACACAGTCTCAGGGAGTCCTGGCGACACGTGCCCAAGGTGGTCGGGGACAGCGGGAGATAAAGAAAATCAAGAGCTCTGTTTGGAATGTGTTAAATTTAAGTCACTCAGTCAATATCTACACAGTAGACAGTTGAACATGCAAATCTGGAGCATTGAAGTGAGTTTAGGGTTGGAAATATAAGTCTGGGACTCAACATACAGAAGGCATTTAAAGCCAAGAGATGGGATGAGTGCACCTAATGGGAAGGTGCAGGTAGGGAGGAGCAGGTGGCCAGACCAGAGCCTGTTACCCCATGCTGAGAAAGACCTAGCAAAGAGAACTGAGAGGACCCTTGATGAGGTAGGAGGAAAACCAGCAGGGGGTGCTGTTGGAGAAGGTGGGCACGACTGTATTGTGAGCTGCTGAAATACTGAGCATGACTGGGTTTGCAGGCAAGGAGGTAATTGCAAAATATTTATTGTGAGTACTTTGTAAAGTGGCTCAATTTTAGCTCTAGGTCATAAATGCTTGCTGAATGAAGGGATGAGTGGAGGGGTGAAAACAGAGAAATCCAGGAGGAGATGACATTTCTGAGTCCAGCTCTTGGTTCTCTTAGGAGCTAACTGCTTGGCCTTGGACTCACTTAGCACATGAGCAGCCCTGAAAATGCTTTAACACAGCATATTATCCCAGTTCGCCGGAGAAGCAGAGCTCACAGGATGTGTGCATATAGACAAAGAGATTTATGATGAGGAATTGGCTCATGTGATTCTGAAGTCTGGGAAGTCCCAAGATCCCCAGGGAGAGTGGGCAGCTTGGAGACACAGGAGAGCAGAGTGTTTAGTTCCAGCTCAAAGTCCAGCAGGCTTGAGACTCGGGAAGAGCCAGTGTTTCGGTTTGAGTCTGAAGGCAAAAAGAAAACCTATATCCCAGCTGGAAGGCAATCAAGCAGGAGGAACTCCTGTAATAGGGGGAAGGTAAACCTTTGTGTTCTGTTGAGGCCTTCAGTGGACTAGATGAGGCCCACCCGTGTTAGGGAGGGCAATTTGCCTTACTCTATTGATGTAAATGTTAACTTCGTCCCAAAACAGACACACTTAGAATAATGTTTGTCCAGCTATCTGGGCAACCCATGGCCCAGTGAAGTTGACGCACCAGTTAGCCATTACACACAGGCCAGAGGACTCCCTGTCCAGGATATCTTAAAATAGGTTCCTGGAGTTAAAGTGTGGGCCTGTTTGCTTTACACAGTCCCCAACACTTAATAGAGTTCGTGATTCTAGGATTTATAGGATATAAGCAAGTGAAACAAATACTTTTTTTTTTATTGCATTTTAGGTTTTGGGGTACATGTGCAGAACATGCAAGACAGTTGCATAGGTACACACATGGCAGTGTGTTTTGCTGCCCAACAAAAACTTTTTAAAAACTAATTCAGACTGGGCATAGTGACTCATGCCTGTAATCCCAGCAAGTTGGGAGGCCAAGATGGGCAAATCACTTGAGGCCAGGAGTTTGAGACCAGCCTGGCTGAAACTTGAGGCCAGGAGTTTGAGACTAGCTAAAGCAAAACCCTGTCACTACTAAAAATACAAAAATTATCTAGACACAGCTGTGCGCCTATAATTCCAGCTACTCGGGAGATTGAGACACAAGAATCACTTGAACCCAGGAGGCGGAGGTCACAGTAAGAAGAGATCGTACCACCAGGTTCCAGACTGGGTGACAGAGCAAGTCTCTGTCTGAATAAAAAAAAGAAATAATTTAAAAATTATAGGGCTGGTGCAGTGGCTCACGCCCATAATCCCAGCACTTTGGGAGGTTGAAGCAGGCAGATCACCTGAGGTCAGGAGTCCAAGACCAGCCTGGCCAACATGGTGAAACCCTGTCTCTACTAAAAATAGAAAAATAGCTGGGCGTGGTGGCGGGCACCTGTAATCCCAGCTACTTGGGAGGCTGAGGTAGGAGAATCGCTTGGACCTGGGAGGCGGAGGTTGCAGTGAGTTGAGACCATGCCATTGCACTCCAGCCAGTGTGATGAGAGCAAAATTCCATCTAAAAATAATTGTATTTTCTTTGTTGCAATATTCTCGTGGAATACACGTACAAACAGACAGGAACTATGCCGGCAAGTACAGGGTGGTGTCTGAGTGTTCTCATTTGACAAGTCAGTATGGTCAGAGCCCCAGGAGTCTAACGGATAGGCAGGGATGTGATTTCTTTTTGTCGAGGTTTCTCCTTTCCCCACCACGGGTCTGTTGAGGTGGATCATCTTATTTCACCCGAAGGTTCATAGGAAAGAGCTGGGTCGCAGTTCTCAGAGGATGGGATGGCTCTCGTGCCGTTCCTACCCTGACTTCCACATGCTCCCCTTCTGGGCCCTGTATTCTCCGTGTGTTAGTACTTCCTTCTCCCCACTCGGAGACCTCACATCTGCGTAGATGCAGACAGACGCCCATAGGTGGCAGCAGCCTTCTGAAGCAGAGGCAGAGGTAATTCGGGTGTCCGCCTTAGGAGCCAGCGTAGTGGGTGACTTCACACAAGCTGTGCATTTTCCTTTCCAAAGCAAAAAAGCTATGCTGTCCTGGCACGTTAGAATATTTGTTATTTTGAATAGAACTAATACTCAAGGTGGGAGGGAAGAAAGGCAGCAACTCCCAGCCTCTTAAACTTCAGGTTTACATACCTTCAAAAACAAGTTGTACTCTTTGTCTGCGATTGTTGCTTCTAACATACGTTGGGCTCTTATCATTTCCCGGCAGCTGCAGGCACAAGGACGAAACTTGCTCACCATGCCTATAATCAGTTAAGTACAGATGTCCAAATAGATGCATCTCCCCCTAAACCTTAAGTAAAGACAATGTATGCAGAGTAAACAGAAGAGTGGACATATTTTCCCAAATACAGATGGCTTCGCCTGATAGAGCTGTGTTGCAGAGGTCGTTAAATGTGAAGGTTCAATAGCGTCACATCAAAATACGGTATTTTACGAGAAAAATAGCTGATACCAGTGCTATTGGGCTTGTCTCTCCACATTTAATGTTCCTGTCTCTGAATGCCTCTAGAGGCAGAAAGAATTAATGGGCCGTCCTGGAAAACTCTGCCTGTTCTGTGGGGCTGCCCGGCAACTGTCCCGGACATTTGTTTAAGCATTCTGCTGACTCGAGCAAGCCAGAAAATTAGCACGAGTATTTTTCACCTAAAGCCAGGTTCCGGGGGGGAAAAAAAAAGGCTGGGCACGGTGGCTCACGTCTCTAATCCCAGCACTTTGGGAGGCTGAGGCAGGCAGATCACAAGGTCAGGAGATCAAGACCATCCTAACACGGTGAAACCCCATCTCTACTAAAAATACAAAAAATAAGCCAGACATGGTGGCACACGCCTGTAGTCCCAGCTACTCGAGAGGCCGAGGAAGGAGAACTGCTTGAACTGGATGGTAGAGGTGGCAGTCAGCCAAGACTGTGCCACTGCACTCCAGCCTGGGCGACAGAGGGAGACTCTATCTCAAACAAACAAACAAACCCAACTTTGCATGGCATCTTAGGTCAAATATCAGTCTTCCAAATGCCTTCACCCTGTAATGTGCATGATGTGCCTCCCAATTCTGAGTTAAGAAATAATTAAACACAGCAGCAACAACAACAAAAAACCTAGGTTAGGCTGCCATGTGCTATTCTCTAAACTCTGTGTATTTCTCCTAAATATTTTATATTTAATTTGGAATAGGTAATTGACACACATAGTTTAAAAAATTAAAAATGTATTAAAAGGAATACAGTGAAAAGATTCTTTCAAATGCCTGCTACTCATCTACACGTTACCATTGTCATGAATTTTTTTATGTATCCTTCCAGAGTAGGAAGATATACAAATAAAAGTAAATACACATTCTTATTTTTCTTCCTTTTTAACACAAAAAAGGGAAACTCTGTTCACACTACTCCACCTCTTGTGCTTTCAAATAACGCTATAGGTTGGAGAGCTTACCATATCCACCAGTGGACAGTTACTCTCTTTTGTAGCTGTATCATAGCCCATTACTTGGGTAAATCAAAGTAAATACTGTATTTTATCAACTAGTTCTTTTTTTTTTTTGAGATGGAGTTTCACTCTTGTTACCCAGGCTGGAGTGCAATGGCATGATCTCTGCTGACCGCAACTTCCGCCTCCTGGGTTCAGGCAATTCTCCTGCCTCAGCCTCCTGAGTAGCTGGGATTACAGGCACGTGCCACCATGCCCAGCTAATTTTTTGTATTTTTAGTAGAGAGGGGGTTTCACCATGTTGACCAGGATGGTCTCGATCTCTTGACCTTGTGATCCACCCGCCTCGGCCTCCCAAAGTGCTGGGATTACAGGCGTGAGCCACCGCGCCCGGCCCTCAACTAGTTCTTTATTGATGGATTATTTACTGTCCGCAATTACAGACAGTGCTGTAACAATCTCAAAACATATCTTTTCAGTGTAGGCCGGGACAGCTATGTGATAAGCAGCCAGAAGTGTAACCGTTGGGTCTGAGAGCAGATGTTGGGCCTTGTTTTAATGCTTTTCATCTGAATCTTGCACATGCTGTGTTGAGTTTATTCCTATGTATTTTATCTCTGGGTTGCTATTGTAAATGGGGTCTTTGCTTCCATTATACCTTCTAACGGGCTACTGTTAATATATAAGAAAGCTATGATTTCTGTGTAATAATCCTATACCTTACTACTTTAGTATATTCTCTTACAGTTTTTAAAATTGAAAAGTTCTTTCACTTCAATTTTCCAAATATTCAGTTTCGCTGTCATCTGCAGATAGCAATGGTTTTACATTTTCCATTCCATTTTTAAATCTCGTTTTTCATCAAATTTTATTTTAATTTTACAGTGAAATATTAAATAATGATGTTAACGGTCATCCCTGATTTTATCCTGATATTTAATGGATATGTCTCTAGTACTGGTTTTTGAATTGAGATACCAATGCTTTATTAAAGAAGTGTTCATGTATTTCTACTTTTTTATTTTCGTCAAGAAGAGTTATTGAAAAATTTTAAATGCTTTTGAGAGACATTGGTAGATAATGGTGTGATTTTTCTATGAAGATGATAAATTATATAGATTTTCTAATACTGAATCAGCTTTGAAATTCTAGCCTTAGCCCTACTTGATGATGGTTCTTTTAATGTGTTGCTCAATTCTGTTTGTTAACCTTTATTTAGGGTTTTGAATCACTATTTATAAGTCACATTTGTTGATAGAGTGGTTTTCTTACATGTCATAACTTTGGGAATTAATATAATGACTTTGAAATTTTTCCTGTCGTATTGTTTATTTCCTCTGGTTTCCAGATCATCTCCAGAGATTTTAGGGAAATAGTCTCATTCATTTAGTCATCCCTGTTAGTTTAGTTATATTTCCTTTTCCATTTTTTAAAATTATTTTATTTTGTATGTTTACCCTTTGCCAAAAGTAGGTTTTTCAGTTTATGTGTTTTTCTCATGAATGGTTTGTAGATTTATTTATTAGGGCTACTGTTTTTCTGTTTTCTAACTCATTAAATTCTGCTTTTATCTTCATTAAGGCTTGCGTTGGAGTTCTTTTTCTAACTTTTTGGGTAAAGTAGAAATGTGCTTGTTTCCCCTGATCTTTCGGCGCATGTTTTAGCTACTGTTATGAGGAGGTTGTTGTGCACAGCTGTGCAGGTGCATCCTCCCGTGTTGTGTCTTCACTCTAATTATGTTCTAGATCCACTGGGACTTTCTGGGGTAATGGAAATATCACTGGCCATCTGGGGTATGGAGAACTTGAAATGCAACTGGTATTTCTGATTTGAAGAACCTAATTTTTAATTTAACTTATTTTTTAAATTTAATTTTAAATAGCCACACACGGCTTGTGGCAACCACATTAGGTGGTGTGTAGCTAGACCTTTTCCAATTTTCATTTGTATTTCCCCTTTTATCCAAGAATTACATATCCAAGATATGGGGCTTTTTATTTAGCATAACACTAATTAGGAGATAGAATTTTAAAATATAATATATATATTTTTTCCAATTTTCATTTGTATTTCATTTGTGTGTATATATATATATATATAATATATTTATTTTAAAGGTTTAAATATATATATTTTATATTTTAAAGGTTTAATACACACACACACATATATTTTAAAGGTTGAAAGAACTTTAGTTATCCAATTTCATGAACTACTTGTCTTACTGAATTGTGATCAGAGAATGTGCCTGTACTCTTTGTAGTTTGGAGCATTATTTAGGATGTCTTTGTGACCCAATGTGTACTGTATTTGGGCATATAATGTGTACTGACAGCGCTGGGGCCACTCTGGAAAGGCTTATGCTCGGTCTTCAGGATGGAACGTTAGTACAGATCGATCTATCATGTAATGTTATTTAGAACTACTGTACCCATATTTTTTTGTACTTGATCTGTCATGACTGACAGAGATACATTAGGATTTCCCGCTACCAGTTCGCTTCGATTTCTTGTGTCTCCTCTAATCCCTGCCTCATGACTGTGGCTGCTATTTTATATTTAGCGTAGGGCTCATGTGTTTTCATTATGACTCACGCGTTGGCATTACAAAGCGTCCTTGTCCGTCTCCTTCTGGCCTGAACTCCACGTGGTCTGATATTCAACTTTGTGGTCGTTGTTTTCTTTTCTATTGCATTTGACTAGCGTTTCTGTTATTTTGTATTTATATACTTCTATTTCTATGCTTTCTGAAGCTCGTTTTTAGGAACGCTCTTTTCATTTAGCATCGAGTGGTGTTTGGTTTTGATCCAACCTGAAATCTGTTTGTATTAATAGATAAGTTAAAACCATTTATACTTGTTAATGTGACAGATACGTCAAGCTCTAGTTCCACCCATTATTTTATGTTTATGTGTTCACGGTATCTTAAAGGTCTCTTACTCTATACTCTGTTAATAGCACTTTCATCACAGAGTTAAAAATGTCTCTGTTTAAAGGTTGATTGCCCTTATAATGGCAAATTTATGCATTATTACCAGTACTCCTTTTAGTTCCTAGCTATTATATCTCCCTACTCTCCATGACCCAATTTCATTTAATAATATTACCTTTCTTGGTGCTTAACTATGTAGTATTAAATATGCTGCTGCTTCTATTTCCTAGTTTGTGAGTCTTAAATGATACCTTTGATAGCTAGGCTTATAGATGAAGCAATTAGCAAACCTATCAACTCACACTCTTCCCCTCTTCTCCCACTTTTATCACTCATAGCATTTATACCTTGTTTGTGCAGGTACTTAGGAGGCTGAGGCAGGAGAATTGCTTGAACCCAGGAGGCAGAGGTTCCATTATATTTTACCCTGCATACTGATACCCCACCATTTCAATCTCATTTGTACAGTTGGATATATTCATGCACTACTGTTAGTCCCTTCGCTGTACTTTTCTCAGTCATCTCTTAGATGAATAAAGCTTATTCTGTAGCAGGGACCCCAGCACAGGCTTATAGGAACAATATAACCTGAGTTTTGCCAGATCAAAACTCTTTTTCTGCATTTGTTATACAGTAAGGAGAGGTTGGCCTCATGAAAACCCTTGGCCCACAATTTATTTTCATATATGTCTTATAAGGATTATTTCCCGGTCTTCGTGTTGCTCTGGGAATATCGAAAGCCAGCTATATTTGTTCCCTTGTTTCAGTGACAGTATTTTTACCTGGCTTCCCAAAGATGTCTCTTTTTGTTTTTCAAGTTCAACAGTTTCACAAAATTATATTTTCATGCTGACAATTTGGGGTGCGTATTTTCTGGCTCATGGTATGCCCGTTCAGCTTGCAGATTTGTTTCATTTTAATTTGTGCCTATGCCTTTGCCTATTTGTTCTATTTCATTCACCTTTGAAACTTCTGGTCCAGGGCAGCAGCTCATGCCTGTAATCCCAACACTTCAGGAGGCCAAGGAGGGTGGATCACATGAAGTTGGGAGTTTGAGACCAGCCTGGCCAACATGGCGAAACCGTATCTCTACTAAAAATAGAAAAAATAGCCAGGTATGGTGGCATGCACCTGTAATCACAGCTACTTAGGAGGCTGAGGCAGGAGAATTGCTTGAACCCAGGAGGCAGCAGTTACAGTGAGCTGGGATCACGCCACTGTACGCAAGCCTGGTGACAGAGCAAGACCCTGTGTCAAAAATAAAAAAATAAAAAGGAAGGAAAGAAAGAAAATTCCAGTGGCATTTATTTTCTGTCAATCATTTCCTTCCTAGGGCTTTTCCCCTGTGTGTTACCATATTATTTTATGTTTCTCATTTCTGTCCTTCAGGACCCTTTGTCTTTATTTCCCACCATTGATTCTCTCTTGCGGCCACTGGATTTCCTTTTTGTTTCTACGACAGCTTTTTTCTGAGCTCTCCTCACTCCTGTCTTATAACCTGCAGTTGAACGTTGACTCCCTGAGTTAGGACATTTCCGCTTTATGGCATTCCTTCTCGGAAGCAATGGCTTCATTACGCTCTTTAAAATCATTGCAAAATGTTTGGTCGCAGTTCATCTTTGCTCCATGGCACTGTTTTTAGGGTGAATAATCCATATCAGTTAGAAAGCTTTGCAGATCTTTTCCATATGTTTATTCACAATAAATTTTCTTACTGTTTATTGTTGAGAACTTGATTTTTCACGAGCCAGCTTTTAGCAGACTCGTCCTATAGGTAGAGATGAAGCAGGGTAGTTCTGCTGGCTTCACAGCAAAGGGCTTGTTCCTTCACTGCCACAGAAGCAGAAAGCTCAGTGTGAATATTGCTTTTCTGTATAAGACTAGATTTCCATTTATGGGGCAACTATGACTTCTGCCACCAGATTTCCTCGTCCTGGTACAAGACATCCACTGTTAGAAACGGGAGATATAGCTCTCGTATAACCTGACCATCAGCAATTGAATTTTAATGGATGTTCCTGAAATTTCCTTCTTTACAATTCCATTCATTACTCTCTGAGGTTCTGAGTGTTCCTGCTTTCTCCTACTGCTCTTATTCCCATCTGCTGCTGCCTTATTTGGGGCTTTTGAAAGTCCCTACATGTATTTTAAAGTCTGCATATCATCTGATTTCTAAATTTCATGTACAGTTGAATTTGCAGGACTTAGGAAATTCTTCTGGTTTTTTGTTCATCTGTCTACTTGCTTTCTCAGGAGAAGGAGGAAGCACTGATGGATGGATACAGTCATGTTCGTAAGAAAATCTCTTCCAAGTGTTTGATGGAATCTCTGCTTCCACCATCCCATCTTCTCACATTCCCGTTTGCGCTAGTTCTCCTCATCTGATTGAAGGTTCCTTCCTGTCATTTCACCATCATGCAGAAGCTCTTTTCTCATGAATATCTTCCTTCTGAAAACTACACATGTCCCACAGTCATTTTTGCCAATTTCATTATCAATTATCATTATTCATGATCAATTATCAATTTTGTCAATTTCGTTATCAAATTTGACAGTGTATCCCTCTCATCCTTTACTTTATCAAAAAGTTTGGAAGTGCATAACATACGGAATGTACATTAACTTCATTATGATCATTTGAGTTGTCCAAAACCAGTACCTAATCACAATGGTTAGTTCACTGACGAATTCTCAGTATAAACTCATGCAAAATGCTAGGTGTGTCAATGATGGTTCCTTGATTTCAAGGAAGTATATGATCTTCTCCAGTCACCTGCCACTTTCTATCATCAACTAATTTAAATTCAAAAATGATATAAAAGTAATAGCAGGGAGCCTTGAAGGTAGGTTGAAAACTGTCTACCATGTAAGTAGCTATTTTTATCTAAACAGACAAGAAGACAGCCAGCCCCTCGACTTGTGGCTTACGTTCTCTCATTTCCTGTGTGCACCCACACGACCACCTGCCCTCCCTGCCTCCCTGCCTCCAAGTCTAGAGAAGGAGGGGGTTAGTCTTCTCTAATTCCCCTGGTGTGCTAGACTTGTTCCCCATTACCCAAGGGCTAAGTCTTAGGCACTGCACTGAAACGTCCACACAGCAGGGAACTCAGCCATTCCGTCTTCTGCCCGCCCTCCCTCATGTCTCCTCTGCACTCCTGCCTCTATCGATTGGCACCTGTGCCTCTGCCTGCCTTCACCTCCTTGTCTCCATCCTTGCAATGAATGCCGTAGTAAGGCCGCCTCTCCTTCTCCAGTGTCTTCACTCCAGCCATATTTTGTAGACCCTCCATACTGCAGCTACCCTAAACCCACTCTTCTGAGAAGCCCCAGTTCCCAGAATGGAAGCCCAGGGCAGCCCTCAGCCCCCACATTTCCCTACTTACACAGCAGCTGCCTAAGAGTCTGTGAAACTGCACGATTTACACTAGCAGTATCTTAACAATCAACCAGTGCTTCACAAGTGGGGCAGATGGTATAGCCAGGAATGAGAATTTCATATTTCTTCTGATTCAAATGCATTCCTATCTAAAGGCTGTTTCCTTTTAGAGACAAACTAACTTTTTCTCTTTCGTCCTTTGCCTGGGTTTTATGTTTACTTCTATAGGCTGGCACTTCCAATGCTTCCTACAGAGCTCATTGGCACTCTCTCCCTCCCTCTCTCCCTGTCTCTCTCTCTCTCTCTCCCTCTCCCTGTCTCTCTCTCCCTCCCTGTCTCTCTCTCCCTCCCTGTCTCTCTCTCCCTCCCTGTCTCTCTCTCCCTCCCTGTCTCTCTCTCCCTCCCTGTCTCTCTCTCTCCCTGTCTCTCTCTCTCCCTCCCTGTCTCTCTCTCCTTCCCTGTCTCTCTCTCTTTCCCTGTCTCTCTCTCTCTCCCTGTCTCTCTCTCTCTCCCTCCCTGTCTCTCTCTCTCTCCCTGTCTCTCTCTCCCTGTCTCTCTCTCTCTCCCTGTCTCTCTCTCCCTGTCTCTCTCTCCCTGTCTCTCTCTCTCCCTGTCTCTCTCTCCCTCTCTCTCTCTCCCTGTCTCTCTCTCTCTCCCTCTCTCTCTCTCTCCCTGTCTCTCTCTCTCTTTCTCTCTCTCTCCCCCTGTCTCTCTCTCCCTCTCTCTCTCTCTCCCTGTCTCTCTCTCTCCCTCTCTCTCTCTCTCCCTGTCTCTCTCTCTCTCTTTCTCTCTCTCTCCCCCTGTCTCTCTCTCCCTCTCCCTCTCTCTCTCTCTCTCTCTCTCCCTGTCTCTCTCTCTCTCTCTCACACACACACACACACACACACACACACACACACACACACTTACTATGTACACACCTCACAGGAAATGGAAACTTGTTTCCATTATGGGTCCTGAAACAACCCATAGTGAATATGCATGTGCTACTCAGATTTTCTATCCCAGGAAATGAGTGTAAATATCTACCTCCCCCAGAATTTTTTTTTTCAGAGATGACAGACATTGAGCAAGTGTAAGTGAAAACCCTCCTTGAATGCAGTTCTCAGGAGTTGGAAATCTCCATTGCTTCCCCATGGAAGGCTTTGCAGTGCGAAGTGGCTTATCTCCATGACAACCAGAGGAGCTGTAGTGTTTTTTTTCCTGCTGGACATTTTCTCTAGTTTTTACTTCATATGTAAAATAATTAAAATTAAAAGTGTTTAATCTCAGTACACCACAACTAGTTGTTTACTGGGCCAGTGTCAGGAGCCAGCTCACGTCGGTTTGGGGTCCACTCCAACCACCTCCATGCTGTTGGTCTTCAAAGTGTCCAAAAGGTTTGGTTTCTCTTTGAAATCCGGCATCTCATGTGCTTACTGTATCACTTTAAATGGATTAATTGTTTAGTTCCTTATATATAATATAGTTTTTCACATGTAAAAATTTGAGATAATTCTACCTCAAGAAGAGCAGAGAAGACGTATTAGAGAATGTGTGAGAGATTGCCTGACAGAGCTGAACGCATGGGAAGCACACACAGCACGAGTCTCTCTGCTTATTCTTTTCCTTAGCAGAGTCTCTGGCCGCAGGCTGCCGTAGCTGTCCCATCATCAGTTCCCAAATGGGAGGAATGCCATGGTCTCTGGACAGAGGCTCTCCTGCATTGTTGGTGGCAGAGTCCTGCTGTCCTGTCAAAGATGGGTTGGCCCATTGATCCAGTTACTGGTGAAATATCTTGTTCTCTCAGAGAATCAACTGGCTGCTGCATGCGGACTTCACAGAGGAAAATCCATTCTCTCACCAAGTAGTTGTCAAGCACAATAAAGAAAAACTGGCAGAATAACTGGGGTGGTTGCTGCGTCTAACTCAGTATCGTGTGAGAGAAAATATATGAAACAAGGTCTTTAAGAGAACTGCAACGTCTGTCTGTGTGGCAGCTCAAACACAGCCGGTCAGACATGCAGAGTCAAAGTGAGGAAGTTGAGGTCGTTCAGACCACTGGTGGACCCCGAATTTGGGCTAAAACAGAAGCAGAAAACAGACATAGATGCTTGGTGATCTGGCTCTCTGCCAAGCCAACCCAGCAATTCTCACCAAAAACCTCAACAAACAACTGGAACAGAAACAGGGAGAAATTGTTCAATTTTAAGGTATCATTGTGTTTATTTGAAGCATGTTTTCCTTCAAAATGGAAATCATTTCTTTATTTAGTTAAAATGTGAATACTTGTTGCAAAAACAATCAGAGGAAACAGTTTTATTGCCTTAGTTAAAATGTGATTAATACTCATTGTAAAACAATCAGAGCCTACAAAAAATAGAAAAAAGGAAACAAAAAAGATGAAAGAAGGAAAAGAATAAAAGGAAGGAAGAAAAAGATGAGAAGAAAACACGTGAAAGGGATCAGAGTATGCCACCCCCAAATGTATTATTTTGGGATATTGATTATTTTGAGCTGAAGGCAATGGAGAAACAGCAGACCCAGGAAGCGCTCTCTGTCTTCCCACTTTCTATATATACAAAAGGGGGGCATACATTTTCTGGAGGAAAAGTGCTCTCCAGGTACCAGGAAGAGGAGAGAATTTTGGTGTCAGAGATGGAGAGTCAAAGCCGAGATGAATCCATACAAACAACCCTACTAAAGTTATATTTGCCTCCCATTAATTTTCCCTATGTATTTCTTAGTCACTGTCTATGATTTGCCTCCCCAAACCCAAACCCCGTCCTTCTCTGTCTAGCCATGGTTCCACAATGTTTCCTTATCTGTTAACATGGTATATCGGTTCTCGGACCTTTTCACCTCTTGGAATTCTCATTTCTTACATATGAAAGGCCTCATATACACACAGACACATCTGTCCAATCATGTCTGTGTGCTTTTCCCCATTAACCTGCCTGCTGTCTAATGCTCATGGCCAGCCATAGAACCTAAGAGGGGAGAGAACAAGTCTTTCCTCCCCTGTTAGGAAGGAGAATAAAAATAAAGCATGATTGGTAATACAGCCACTCAAGATAAACACTGTCCATTGGCTTTTGGTTACTGACCACAGTCATTTACATTCTCCAAAATAACTAGTGAATTTGTTCAGCAATGAGCACATCGTTGAAGGCATTGAGAGTCATGAGAGCTTGATCTCTTTATGGAGCAGTCTTTAAGTAGAATTATTGTGTAGGGTACAAGACCTTCCTAGAAGTGAGGTCAGAAGTTAGAAGTGAAGGGACAAGACAATAAAGGAATTCATCATCCTAAACCTTTTAATTCTCTTTCCTCATCTGCTGGCTGATACATAAAGCAGAATGGGAATGTTTTAGAATGTTCAGAATTTAGAACGGTTCCAAGTCGTCAACGCGATTCTATACAGACATGCAAGATACATAAGCGAACAGGAATAGATACCTATTTTGACTGGTATTCTAACGTGCTAACGTGTGGAAGAAGCTCCAGGTTCTGCACTTGTTCAGATAGGCCTGTCCATTGATATTCTAAGGAAAATGTTACCAGTGTGGGAGAATGGGCTCTGCTGTATCGGAAGGAGACAACATGGGAGGATGGTTAAGAATTGGACTGTGGGCCGGGTGTGGTGGCTCATGCCTGTAATCACAGCATTTTGGGAGGCCAAGGGGGGCAAATCCTCTGAGGCCAGGAGTTCGAGACCAGGCTGGCCAGCTTGGTGAAAACCTGTCTCTACTGAAACTACAAAAAATTAGCCGAGTGTGATGGCCACTGCACCCCAGCCTAGCGACAAGAGCGAGACTTTGTCTCAAAAAACCAACAAGCAAACAAAGAATTAAACTCTGCAGCCAGACTGCTCAGGTTTAACCTATGGAAGGAAGGAGAACAAAAATAAAGGCTGTCACTAGAGGAAAAGATAGTCTTTTAATTTATCAGTTTGGGCAAATGTAAAATAGGTAAAAGAGCAATTCATCCCTATTAATATTAGAAGGTAGTGTCTGTGTGGTAGCTCACTACTGTAATCCCAGCACTTTAGGAAGCTGAAATGCGAGGATTCCTTGAGTCTAGGAGTTCAAGACCAGCCTGGGCATCAAAGTGAAATCTTGTCTATACAAAAAAAAATTTTTAATTAGCCAAGTGTGGTGGTGCATGTCTGTGGTCCCAGCTACATGGGACACTGAGCTTGGAGGATTGCTTGAGCCCCAAAGGTCAAGGCTGCAGTGAGCCATAGTCAAGTCATTGCACTCCAGCCTGGGCAACAGAGTGAGACCCTGTCTCAAAAAAAAAAAAAAAAAAAAGAATATGGTGTAAGTAAACGAACATAAAACACTCAGAACCAGGTCTGGCACATGATAAATGCCATATAAAATGTTAGTTATTCTTATCTCTCTCCTCACCATCTTTGCATCAAGGTTGGAAGAATTCTCAACCACTTTCTGTCTCACTAAGCACATTTTATATGCTGGAATGCAAGGAGATGGTAAATACCCATTAGTCCGAAATAGTTTAGAGCTAGATATAATTTTGCTTGTAAAATCAGAAATTGGGCTAGGCATGATGGCTCACGCCTGTAATCTCAGCACTTCGGGAGGCTGAGGTGGGCAGATCACCTGAGGTCAGGAGTTTGAGACCAGCCTAGCCATCTCTACTAAAAATACAAAAAAATAAAAATAAAAAGTAGACAGGTGTGGTGGTGCATGCCTGCAATGCCAGCTACCCCGGAGGTTAAGGCAGGTGAGTTGCTTGAATCTGGGAAGTGGAGGTTGCAGTGAGCCATAATCAAGCCATTGCACCCCAGCCTGGGCAACAGAGTGAGACTCTGTCTCAAAAACAAACCAGCCAACTAACCAAAAACAAAACCAGAAATCGGTCAAATATCCTCAGAGTTCTTAAAATTGAATGAAGTCATTGCATTTATTCCCTTGATCGACCTACAGATGCTTATACTCTGAATTCAATATTTTTCTTTTTGCTGTTTAGAAACAATAGGCATCTCTCAGGCATCCCTCAGCGATTCCAGTGCTTTCTCCATCGTGAAGCATTGTTACAGAGACGACAGCTCCATGGCTCCAGGACCCCTTTGAAAGACTGACCGGATGCTCCTTCTTCCATGAAGTGGTTGTTCCCTTCTTCCTCTGTGCCCCCCCACTTCCTTGCACAAGGTAGAAATTATCAAAATTAAATCTCACCTGCTGTGTGTCAACCTACCTAAATAGCTGATCGGCATCCTTGTTCGCTTGTGTCTGAGTAATCAACGTATTTGTCCCTCTTTCTTCTAATTTTTTTAAAATGCAGAATCTACGGACATTAAAATAGATTAGTAATAGCCACAGCCATGCACTGACCATTGCTACAAAAGTGTCCTTACCACCCTCAGGCTCTTCACGCTGAAGTGTCTTCCTCTTGCTTCTTACGCTAGGTCTTCCTAGTTCTCTTCCCTACCCTAGCCCCTGTAGTGTTCAGATCAAATCATGCTTTATTAGGTGAAACTCTGTTGAATAGTGAAACTTCCAAGCCCATTTAGTATCCTTTGCTACCCCTCACCTGTGTCTGAAGTTACTGAGAGAAAATTGTCTTTTCATTTCTCATGTCTACAATGCTTTTCCTTAAGTGTATTTTTTTCAGACTTGAGACCCACACTATATCCCAAATTTGTATCAGCAAAGAAACTACCTCTGAACTATCAAAGTTAATAAAAACAGCCATGCAGTTTTTTAAAAAATCAACATTGCTAATAAGGTTTCTATTTGAACATCTCTTTCAGGTAAAAATGTGGAAACCTCTGTATTTGAATTCTGTCGCAAGTCTCAGTTCAGATGCTCCTCCACTTACCGTGGGACTTTGAGATGGTTTGATAGTTTGTCCTCTCCAAACCTCATGCTGAAATGTGATTCCCAACGTTGGAGGTGGGCCCTGGTGAGAGATGTTTGTGTCATGCAGGTGGATCCTCATGGAACCATCTTCTTGCCAATGAGTAAGTTCTCCCCGTGTTTGTTAATGTGAGAGCTGATTGTGAAAAAGAGCCTGGCACCTCCTTCTCCTTCTCTGGCTCCCTCTCTCATGATGTAATATGCTGGCTCCCCATTTACCTTCTGCCATGATTGGAAGCTTCCTGAGGCTTCACCAGGAGTAGATGCTGGTGCCGTGCTTCCTGTGCAGCCTGCAGAACCTTGAGCCAAAACAAACCACTTTTCTGTATAAATTGCCCAGTGTCAGGTATTACTTTATATTAATGTAAATGGAAAAACACAGGCTATGTCCCAATAAACCCATCTGAAGTTGAAAATATCATCACTTGAAAATGCACTTAATACGCCTAACCTATCAAGTATCGTAGCTTAAGCTGACTTTCCTTAGATGTGCTTGGAACATTTACATGAGCCTACAGTTGGGCAAAATCATCCAACACAAAGCCTAATTTTTACATTAAAGTATTGACTATCTCATATTATTTATTAAACACTGTAGCGAAACTGAAACCAAAATGGTCACCTGGGTACTCACCATTAACACACGCAGCTGAAAGCACACTGGGCCTGAAAAACGTTTGAAACAGAACTAAAACGCAGGCTGATGGGATGCTGCAGCCACAGTGCTGTCAATCGCTCTCTGCTGATGAGGCTTGAGAATGGCTGGGGAGGCACTGGCGTAGCCACACGGGACGGGTTGGCAGGCATGATATTCTTTAAGAAGGTGTCAAGTACCAGTACTTTACCCTCATGATTCGGTGGCTGACTGGGAGCTGAAGCTCAGCACTGAGAGAGAGCACAGTGCTACAGCTACATACCGCTACCCTGGGGAAAGACCAAAATTCGAAATCTGAAATAGGCTTTCTACTAAATACTTACCTTTTTCACAGCATCATAAAATCAAGCAATCTAGGTTGAACCACTGCTGCAGATTTCAGTGTGCACAGGAGTCCTGGAACCAATTCTCCACTAATACTGAGGGAAGACTGTATCTGTTCGGTGGGTAAATAGTATTCAACTGAATTATTTTCTTCTTGCTTTGCAGAATGACAAATACAATGGAATGTGTTATTTGTGCCGTCTGTAGTGGGCACACTTACATTTTGTGCTATTATGCACAACATACATTTTTATGCATCAGCTAGAGAATCAAGTTTAATAATTTTAAAAAGACTACAATCAATGCTGACTTCCACTCATCTTTTAAATTTCAGCTTACAATGTCACTTTTTCAGGAAAACCCCCCTAACCCAAGGTTAGGTTATGTGGCTTAATTGCAGTCCTACAAAACCCCGTCTTTGTCCTTTGTGCATAATTAAATTTTTAATTAAATATTTCAAGTCTTTACTTGTCTAATGCCTAGCTCTATTCTAGATGGTAAGCTCCACGAATGCAGGGTCTCACTCACCAGTGCTTAGCAGAGGGCAAAGTCTTTGCAGGTCATTTTTAAGCCTTCGTTGAATGGACATAGGCATTCATGAATGAATGGATGGATGAGTGAATGGTAACAACAGATCTGTAGTAGAATTTCCGGAATCACCCTTGGATAATTATTTGGGGAGCATAACTGCTACAGTTTGAATGTGTGTCCCTCCGAAATGCATGTTAAAACTTAATGCCTGACGTAACGGTATTAAGAGGTAGGGCCTTCAAGAGGTGGTTAATGATGAATCTATTCATGGATTAATGGGTTAGTTGTTACCAGAGAGTCTGTTAGAGAAGCCAGTTTGGGTCCCTCTCCTGCACACGCTATTGCCCTGTTATGGGCAATGTTGTTGCCTTCCACCATGTTATGATGCAGCCTGAAGCCCTCACTAGAATGTGCTGCCTGACCTTGGAATTCCCAGCCTTTAGAACTGAAAGAAATTAATGTATTTTCTTTGTAAATTACCCAGTCTGTGCAACAGAAATGAACTAATACAATAACTGATTATCTTCGCAGAGAGATGCAAGCATTCTCGATCTTTAAACTCCTCTAGTTTTCAGAGTTCCTAATTAGGATGAAGAATTTTGAACTCCTAGCTCAATTAATTAAACAGTTCCACATACGCTTTTCTCTCCTCCCAGAGAAGGATTATAGAGTAACACACAGGTGGTGCCTGAGGAATTCTCTTCTAGTATCACATTCCCCAAACCATATCCTTCCCACTAAGCCAGCTAAAGTCTTCTAGAATCTAACATATTTTTGCAAGTGCTTCAAGCCTCCCGAGAATTGACTTATTGACTTAATTGGCTCCATTGACTTAGAATGACAAACTCAGAAGTCTCACGTCAATCAGATTCTAACTGAGTCCCAGGAAGCCTAGGTTCCTGTTCTTCAGAATACAAATGATAATGACAGCAATAACACTGCTCTCTCGGGCATTGGTAAACACTGCTTTTCATATTCCAGGTACTGTCTATTTCTCTCTCCTCTCTCTCTCTCTCTCTCTGTGTGTGTGTGTGTGTGTGTGTGTGTGTGAGAGAGAGAGAGAGAGAGAGAGAGAGAGAGGTCACATGGTAACAAATGTCATGGAGATAAATGAGGGTGGCCAGGGAGGTTGTACTGATAAGTGAAACAGAGATAGAGACTTGAAGGACCTGGAAGAAGGAACCATGGAGATACCCAACTAAAAGAATTATGTAAACAGGCCAAGCTGGTCTCCTTGAAACAGCAATAGGGGGAATAGGATGGCTGCCCCCAGATAGTGCTGGGGGTATCCCGCTAAATTCTGCCTTATCTCCCAAAAGACCAAATTAATTCTGCTTCTTCATCTTTTAGGTTCATACCCTAGGGGCTGTGGAGAGAGCCCATCTCCCTGGCTCTAGGGAGGGGAAGGGCAGTGCAGAGCTGTACCTTTGCTGCACATTGGAATGTCCTACAAGTAAAACTGTGATGCTCAGGTTGCACACCCCCCGCCCCATACTAATTAAAGCAGAACCTCTGAGGGTGAGACCTAGAAATCAGTTTTCAAAACCTCTCCAGGAGAATCCAAAGTCAAGTGGACATGCTGGAGCCAACATACACCAGCTCCCAGGGTAGACAATGTGTACTCTTCCAGGGATAGAATAAGGATACATCTGGCCTTTAACCTAGTTCCTGATACATAGCTTCAAAAACCCTTGGAATTTCCCGAGTGACAGCCATGTCTTTTGTTATTCGTAATAAGCCCCTTTAGACCATACCTGGGTTTATACTAATAAGGTGACTCCCGACAGTCTCTTAGTTGAGGGGCAAGGAGGCAGAAGGGGGGTAAGAGAGGTATGGGAGGCAAACCAGAAAGACCTCAAATGTGACTGGAGAGTTAGAATTTTCAGCCACATGCATGGCCTCTAGTGAGGGGAGAGGAACTGGAAATTGCATTAAGTCAAATGGCCAACGATATAATCAATCATGCCTATGTAATGACATCACATATAAAAACTCTGGATACCAAAGTTCAGGGGGACTTTCTGACTGGTGAACGTTAGATATATAGGAAGGGCAGCTCACTTTGCATGGGAACAGAAGCCCCTGTGCTGGGGTCTTCCTTGACTTTGGGCCATGTACCCGTGTATCTGGCTGTTCATTTGTGTTCTTTATAGTAAAACAGCAGTCATCAGTATAGCATTTTCCTCAGTTCTAGAAGTCATCCGCATAAATTATCAAACCTGAGAAGGAATACAAAGTTTCAAATTTGTAGTCAGCTGAGCAGAAGTGCAGGTGACTTGGGGATGTCTGAAATGTACGTCTGCCTTCTGAAGTGGGGTCAGCCTCTTGAAGAACTTTGCCCTTAACTTATAGGGTCTGCATGAACTCCAGGAAATCATTGTCAGAACTGAATCAAATTTCAAGACACTCAATCAGTGCTAGAGAATTGGCTTTGGAATGTTTTCCATCTCTGTATTCAGTAATCTCATGGTGGCAGCTTGAAATCAGCCAGGGGGAGAACATTTACACCATGGAAATTGGCAAATGCTACAAATCGAGGCTTCTTGTCCCTCTGCCCCTGAGAACTGGTTATGAAACATTTATCAGCACACTGCTATTTTAGAACCAGTGGCCTATGTCATTAGGTGCTGATTAGGAAAGACTAGAAAGATCTCAGGAGGGACAGAGTCTGAACCCACTGAGAACTCTTCCCATTGCACACCTATGCAGAGCAGGCTGAGCCCATTCTGTGAATGAGGGGAACTCCTTCCTTTCTGAAATCCCTCCATTCATTTCCACTTCCACATAAGCCATGTCCAACCTATGTACTGCACTAACCTGTCAATAGGTAAAATTCTTCTTAAGGAAGAAGACAACCTGGACACTTAACAAATCGGGGGAAGCCATGCTTCCTTCTTTATGTTAATTCCTTGTGTTCATTTTTCATGTGCCTCTCTTATTCCTTTTGAATTGTTTAATTTATTGCAGATTTTTAGTAATAGATAGGTCCTTTTCACACATTAGCCTCAGGTTGATTCAAATCCCTTTCTGAGAACTCACAAGAGAAGTTCCCTTTTCTCAGTCTTCAGGAAATTCACTTAAATGTTATGAGTTTTCTGAGATAATTAATCCACCAGTACAATTCCCACCTGAAACTCCCTCCTTCCCCTCTATTCACTCTTCAACTTTTGTTCTAATTTGCTTAATGTTTCTGCCTTCCTGACCCATAATTCATGTAAGAGCGTAAACACACGCATTATCCCAGGAAACCACTGTGTGGGAATTCACTGACCCCTTCAAATCCATTTTTTCACTCTTCATTTTAAAATTGAGGTTCAGCTATTCCCCTGCTCTTAGAATTTAGGATTTAGTTGCATACTTAGGGGATATAGTTGAAACCTTTGTAATATATTTGTAGGAATTGACTCACCTGAAATGATGAACCACACTAAGAATTTAATTAGGGCCTTCAGGATGGAGAATCAGGAACAAGAGCTGAGAGATATGGAGGCTTAGAAAGTCAGTTTAAATCTGGCGTGGTGGCACCCACCTGTGGTCCCTGTGACTTGGGCAGCTGAGGTGGGAGGATCACTTGAGCCCAAGAGTTGGAGGCTCCTGGGAGCTCTGACTGTATGACTGAACTTTGGCCTGGGTGAGAGAGTGAGACCTTGTCTCTAAAAACCAATTTTAAAAAGTTTATTTCAAGGTAATATGTGATATGTGACTTCATAAAAGAATAGCCCCCTTACACACACACACACACACACAGTCACTCTCTGCCTCACCTCTTCTTGCAAGTCCCCGTGCTAGAGAAAGCTAAACTATACCTGGCACATAATCCTCGCAGTCAATTTCTTAAAATTTTACTCCATATTCAATTTGGTTCTAGCCTCTGCATCTTCTTCCTGTTTGAGTTACACTGTGAGAGTAAATCAAATCAGCCTCGAGTGACATTATCC
Organism: Callithrix jacchus; assembly: GCF_049354715.1. Lineage (NCBI taxonomy): Eukaryota > Metazoa > Chordata > Mammalia > Primates > Cebidae > Callithrix > Callithrix jacchus. The sequence goes on along the minus strand of NC_133508.1, from coordinate 6,965,087 downwards.
AATAGTACACTCTGTGAGGATGGGAATGTTCTAAATCTGTGCTGAGTGGTTGAGTAGCCACTAGCCACATGGGGTACTGAGTCTATCCAATATAACTAATGCTACTGAATTTCTAATTTTACTTACTAATTAACTTAATTTACATAGTTTAATTGATGGCTACTGTATTGGACAGCTCAGTTGCAGATTAAAAAACATAAATAAGGATTCAAGGGAAACAGAGCTGAGAATTGACACCTGTAGTCGTTGGCCTGGGCTGCCATGACAAAGCACCACAGACTGGGTGACTTAAACAGCTAACGTTTATTACCTCACAATTGTGGAGGTTGGAAGTCAAGATCAAGGGGTCAATGGGGTCAGTTCCTTCTGAAGCATTTCTCATTGGATTGTGGAGAGCTGTCTTCTCCCTGTGTCCTCACGCTGTCTTCCCTCTGGAGGGGTCTGTGCCCGTATTTCCTGTTCTTAGAAGGACACCAGTCGTTTTGGATTAGAGTCCACCCTAACAATCTCATTGTAACTTAACTACCTCTGTAAACACACTCTCTCTCCGAACATTTGCATCTTAGGGTATTGGAGGTTAGGGCTTCAGTGTATGAACGTAGATGAGCGAGGTGGCAGATTTCATTCCACAGCTGCTTTCACCGACGTCCAGCAGGACCTCCTTCTGGTTACAATGGAGACGAGCCGTACCTATTATCTCTTTCGGAGGTTAAGATGAAGTGGAAAGACGAATAACTTGCCATCATTAAAACTCCTCAATGAAGACAAGCCAGTCACATTGCTGCTGCTGTTATGTTCTTTCCCGATTCCTCCTCTCTAAATGCTCCTGTAACAAAAGATCCATCTAAAGGTCTCTCTCACACGACTCCCAGGCCTCTTTCAGACACTGGTCATTCTGACCCCTTTGATTTCCCCTTCCGGCCACCTGTTCTGAGAGCCTCCTTGTCCTTTCTCAGCCTTTCAACATCCAGAGGTAAAATGACACGTTTACAGCTACGGCTAAATTTAACGACTCCATCCTGGGAGACAGTGCAGGAGGTGCCTGGTGAGACCGTCATGTTTCATCCACCTTTTTGTCTTTTTTTTTTTGAGACAGAACCTTGCTCGGTTGCCCAGACTGGAGTGCAGTGGTGCTTTCTCAGTTCACTGCAAGCTCTGCCTCCTGGGTTCAAGTGATTCTTTTGTCTCCGCCTCCCAAGCAGCTGCAATTACAGGCACATGCCACCCCACCCAGCTAATTTTTGTATTTTTAGTAGAGATGAGGTTTTGCTATATTGTCCGGGCCGGTCTAAAACTCTCGACCTCAGATGATCTGCCCACCTCGGCCTCCCAAAGTGCTGGGATTACAGGCATGAGCCACTGCGCCCAGACCCATCTTCTTTATTGGTGAATTTAGGACCAACCTTTTAGGCTCAGTTGTGCTGTAACCCTATTGACCTTGACTCCTACGTTGTCCCCCTCTCTGTGACATTCCCGTCATGTATGTTGAACTTGTTTAATAGAAACACTAAAATTAAATTAATTAGATATGAGAGAACACGTCAGGTAGTTGTGTGGCTCAGACTCTGGAATCAGGCATATTCCCCCATCACTTCCCTACAGGTGAGAAACTCTTGGCACCTTCATAACACAAAGATGAAGAAGGGACTTCTTGTGCATATTCACTAAGGTAAGGCATGTAAGGTGCTCAGTCCAGTCCCCGGCACAGAGTACTCTTGCCTTGTTAGCTACAGTTATTATTTCTATTAGAAATCGTATCGTCAGAGACTGGGGAGGAAACAGCGCGGCAGAGTTGGATGCGCCCAGAGAGGAGCGGACGCAGATTGTCTCTGAGATTTCTTCTCATTGTAAGTTTCCATAAGGCATGACGACTTCTTTTCTTTTTTCACTTTTCTAATTTTTAATTCTGAAAAGTAATTTTGGTTTTTCCAATCTAGTTTTTGTTAGATTTTAATGTCAGGCTTATAGAGATATGATTCGATGTTGAGTAAAACGTGCCCTTTTTAATGTACAGCTCTATAAATTCTGAGAGCACATGCAGTCCCATGACTACCATGATCAAGACATAGAGCATTTCCACCTCCCCAGACAGTTCCATCATGCTCCATTGTAGTCAACCCTCACTTCACCTTGTCTCTACAGACCAAGGCTGGGCGCAGTGGCTCACACCTGTAATCCCAGCACTTTGGGAGGCTGAGGTGAGGGTATCACTTGAGGTCAGGAGTTTGAGACAAGCCTACCCAACATGGTGAAACCCCTACGAAAAATATAAAAAATTAGCCTGGTGGGGTGGTGCACACCTACAATCCCAGCTACTCGGGAGGCTGAGGCAGAAGAATCACTTGAACCCATGAGGCCAAAGTTGCAGTGAGCCAAGATCATGCCACTGCACGCCAGCCTGGGTGACAGAATGAGACTCCATCTCAAAAAATAAAAATAAAAATAAAAAAAAAAGAACAAAATCATTTCACCTCACCGTTAGCTGCGTTGTGATAGAATGATGGCACTGGACTACTTTGCCCATTGGAAGTACTGGAACTCCTAAGCACATGTAATTTCTAAATAGGCATATGTTTAAGGAGAACTCTCAAAGCGCCTCTCATATTAAGCACTTCTCTTTCAAGAGGGCAGCACGGTTTCTTTCAGGCACAGGCTCTGGCATCATGCATTGCCATGGTGATTTTTCCCTGACCCAACATGTGTTCTTACTTCATGTTTAATTCTGGAAGATTGCAACCAGTGATCAGCCCCCGCTCCCACCTGGATTCCTTCTCATCTGCATTGTTGCATCGGCCTTTGGATGTTTTTATACTTTAGAGTTTAAAAGTATTTCTGCTAACCATGTATTGTCCACAGAGGCTGAGAATCACTCACTTTCAAAATCTTCCTCTTTTCCTAAATTGTCTCTAACATCCCATGAAATTGCTTTTCACATCTGTTTCCCTGATGGACATACACTATGTGAAGTGAAATTCTAGGTTTGTGTTGTTTGCTACTGTTCCCCCAGCAGCCAACACAAGCCCACCTAGCTCAGACCAGGCACTTGCAAACTGTTTGTTAAACTGTTTGTATGTTCCTTTGCCCTTGAGAAAAAGCTGAGTTAAAAATCACAGGGGCTGGGCACGGTGGCTCACGCCTGTAATTCCAGCGCTTTTGGAGCTGAGGTAGGTGAATCATTTGAGGTCAGGAGTTCAAGACCAGCCTGGCCAACATGGTGAAACCCCATCTCTACTAAACATATAAAAATTAGCCCGGCATGGTGGTTGACGCCTGTAATTCCAGCTACATGGGAGACTGAGGCAGGAGAATCGCTTGAACCCAGGAGGTGGAGGTTGCAGTGAGCCAAGATTATACCACTGCACTCCACCCTGGGTGACAGAGCAAGACCCTATCTCAAAAAAAAAAAAAAAGTCACTTAGTAAGAGCCAATAAAAGAAAGACGAAGACCCTCCCTGTTATACCACATCTATAGTATTTTGCAGCCTAGAAGATGTTACTTGTAAACACCATTGCTTCTGCCCCCAACAACCTGCAATGACTATAGAGAAGGCTTTAAACATCTTCAAAGAAAGCAGTAATGTCTTGTTTCTTAGGATGAGATTTAAGAGTTTGAAGAATTAGAACGCGTCTTTTCTTCAGTAAGATCCTGTTCTCAGTCATCTCTTCCCTGCCCCACCTCAGGATCACGGAGAGGAACAAAGGAATAAGCAAGCTCAAAAAGATTCCTACAGAACCGAAAACCTTTCACCCACTTACAAAATGAAAAGCAATGAAAGCCCTCAGAGAAAGAGAAGGATCCCTTCTCCACCCAACATCCCGCCTGAAGGGCTAACCTACAATTGCAGGTGCAAGCTGACGGATGAGACTATTCGCGATGAGAACCTATTTATCGTTCCTGCTGCTCGCCCTGGTGGAGGAGCAAGGAGCAGAAAGGGACAGTAGAAAGGGCTCATTACCTGTCCCTGGTAACTAAGCATCGCACAGAAAGAAAACTGCCCTTACCCTAGTTTTATTGTCAGGAGCAGTATTTAAATTTGTATTTTTGATTGGAGATAATGGTTGGGTTTGCCCTAAGGGAAAAGTTCCAGAGACTTGTGAATTTTGATATACATAAATGTACTGGAGTTTCAGAAAAATTTCCTGATCCCAGTAGAATTCTGAGAGTGGCCAGCAATCATTTTGTCTTGAAGAGTGAACATGACCAGGCAAATCAAGATGGGCAAAACTAACGGAAAAACGAACTCTTTCCAAGAGGATTAACAAACTCCCAATTCCCGTGGAAGGAGGAACCCTGAAGGGGAGGCATCAAAGGAAGGCATGAAATCTTGGCTCTCTAGCCGAAGACATAAAGTCAGAGGCATTTGAAACAGAGCGACTCCCTTTTGAGTGGGGGGGAGGGAAATGAGGCTGGGACTTGCTTGCTGGACTGCGGTCTCCGAAAGTAAGGCCTTCCTAGCCTCTAGACGTTTATGGTCAAGGGGACAAATTAATCATGTTTATGAATAGTCCCAGACTTGGGCGTGTCCAGCTATCCTGATCCCTGGAGAACAAAGGCACTCCTAATCTTGCTCTAACGGTAATAATATCAATTCTTGCAAAATATAGTAATTAAGAAAATTAATCCTTTTTCACAAACGCTTGTAGCAGAACACATCTCCCCATATATACCAGCGTTGTACCTCGGGTGGATAGGTTCCTCTTCTTGCTCTCAGGAACGTCCTACTCTGTCTACGGATAACGGTCCTTTCGCCCCTCTCTTTCTTAATAAACTTGCTTTTGCTCTGCACTGCGGGCTTGCCCGGATTCTTCCTGGAATGAGATCCAAGAACCCTCTCTCAGGGTCTGGATCAGGACCCCTTTCCTGTAACAATAAGATCCGAGAGGCTGATAAGTTGCATGTGGAGAAATTCAGACCCCATGTCCTCTCTTGAATTTCACACGGAAGCATCAGAGAACTTGAGTCTGCCCAGTTGCAGCCACGACACTAGAAGTTATAGAAATGTATTTCCCACGGCTTCTCTTCCTCTTTCTTCTTCTCCCTCCCTGGTTCCTACCCTCCTCCCCATCTCTCTTAAACATGCACAGTAAAATTATTAACTCCAAAAAAATTTTCTTCTAAACTTAAAAAAAGAACTCTAAGAAAATGTAATGCCTTCTCTGTTTATTACAAAAATTTGCAGCTGTGTGAAAACAGATTATATGGGTAAATAGAGTTTTTCCCTTATGAATATCAATTAGTAACACAGTGGGTAGCATTTTCCTTTCTGTAGGGTTTCAATAAAAGCAAAGATGACTTTGTCTTAGAAACGTTATATGTGGAAGAAGGATGCTTAAGTTATTGGGTCAGGGAGAATCTTTGGAAATGTGCATTCTAGATCAAGTTTGCCCAAGATATTTTGGCAGCCTTGGAAAAATGACGACCACCCTGAGCCCATCGCACTTGCTTACCAAGAGCCTCAGCTCCCTCATACCCATTGAATATGTTGGGCCATAGGTTTCCAGCTGCTCCCTAGGGATTCGCAGATCTCCCTTCGGAGCTGTGTTGGAGAAGTACGCTAGGAAAAGTGCAGATGCCTTGTTTCATTCTGAGCAATGTATTTGTGGTATTTCTGTAAAGGTGTCTCCATCACAAAAAAGATTGAAAACTACTAGCTTAACTGATCACCAAGTCAGTATCCTCCTCCACCTCTAAAACTCTGAGATCAAAGTGTCATTAAAAAAAAAAAAGGCTATGGCCAAAAACCAAGACATCCAGGTTTAATCCTCGCCCATTATTTTCTAGTTGTGTGACTTCAGGACCGTTGGCCACCTATAAGATGGGTAACAATGTTAAGTAAACCACGTAAGGATGAAGGCGGAACAAATTCTTGATGTTCCATCCAAACTTTATTCCTTGGTGATTCTATAGTACTCAGGGCTTTTTATTACAGCCAATATTTCTGGCCTCTCTTTAGGCTCCTGCCATTGGAAGGCAGACAAGTAGAAAGCTTGTTCCAAGCAACCAGGATGTGCCCAGACTCCCCACAGACAAATGCATCTGCAACGCTGCAGTCTTTGGTTTAAGATAATATTTAAAATATTGGTTTATTGGTAATGAGGAAGTCAAACTATCACTCTCTGGAGAACAAAGGCACTCCTAATTTTGCTTTAAAGATAATATCAATTCTTGCAAAATATAGTAATTAAGAAAATTAATCCACCTGGGCACAGTGGTTCATGCCTGTAATCCCAGCACTTTGGGAGGCCGAGGCGGGCGGATCACGGATCACGAGGTCAGGAGTTCGAGATCATACTGACCAACATGGTGAAACTCCGTCTCTACTAAAAATACAAAAATTAGCCAGGTGTGGTGGTGCATGCCTGTAATCCCAGTTACTCAGGAGGCTGAGGCAGGAGAATCACTTGAACCTGGGAGGTGGAGGTTGCAGTTAGCCAAGATCACGCCACTGTACTCCATCAAGGATGACAGGGCAAGACTCTGTCTCAGAAAAAAAGAAAGAAAGAAAATTAATCCTTTATCACAAACCCTTGTAGCAGAACACATCTCCCCATATGTACTGGCATTGTACCTAGGGTGGATGCGCCCCTCCCCTTACTTTCGGAAATGTCCTACTCTGTCTGTGTAGTAGTGACATGATCGTTTGCCTTCAAAACCCTAAGGACTCCTCTAGAAAACTCTTAGAGCTGATAAAGAATTTGGTAAAGTTTCTGATACAAGATTAATGTACACAAATCAGCAGCTCCTCTATACCTGCACAGTGACCAAGCAGAGAATCCAATCAAGAACTTAACCTCTTTTACAATAGCTACAGTAAATAAATAAATAAACCACTTAGGAATATACCGAACAAAGGAGTGGAAACACTCTACAAGGAAAACCACACACCACCGCCGAAAGAAATCATAGACTAAACTCAAAACTTAATCGCCTCCCGAAGGCGCTATCTCTAAATACATGACATTGCAGATGAGGGTTTGCACATACGAATTTTGGGGGAAAACAAAAATTCAGTCCATAATATTGGCTAAATTTGTAATTTAGGTTACAGAAGCAGTAAAAGCCTGCACAGCTTAGAAAGAAAATACATTGAAGCACCCCAATATCTAAAGCCAAGATTGTTCGTTACTTCCAAAGTCAACCTCACCGTAGTTCCAGGGACCTGTATTACATTATTAAACATGACTAGTGGTATCAGCAAAAATCTACCTGGATTATTAAAAGTAATCAGCCAGATCCCTTGGTTACTATTCTGATTTCCACAATGAATGCTTTATTTCTTAGGTTTAAGTTTTGTGCCCCAAGAAATTAAAGCAATAGAAATGGAGGGAGTGATACTTTCAATGCTCATTCATAATTGACATTTCTTTATAACCAGGCCCATCAACCAATGAGTGGGTAAAGAAAATGTGGTACATATACACCAAGGAATACTACTCATTCATACAGAGGAATGAAATAATGTCTTTTGTAGTAACTTGGATGGAGCTAGAGGCCATTATTCTAAGTAAAGTAACTCAGGAATGGAAAACCAAATGTCATATGTTCTCACTTATAAGTGGGAGCTAAGCTATGAGGACATGTATTAGTCTGTTCTCACGCAGCTAATAAAGACATACCTAAGACTTGGTAATTTACACAGGAAAGAGGTTTAATTAACTCACGGTTCCACATGCCTGGGAGGCCTCACAATCATGGCAGAAGGCAAATAAGGAACAAAGTCCATCTTACATAGTGGCATGCAAGAGAGAGCTTGTGCAGGGGAACTGCCCTTTATAAAACCATCAGATCTCCTGAGACTTACTCATTACCGTAAGAACAGCACAGGAAAGGCCTGCCCCCGTGATTCAGTTACCTCCCACTGGGTCCCTCCCATGACATGTGGGAATTATGGGAGCTACAATTCAAGATGAGATTTGGGTGAGGTCACAGCCAAACTATATCAGGATACACAGGCACAAGAACAACATAATGGACTCTGGACTCAGTGGGGGAAGGGAGGGATGGAGGTGGGGGATTAAAAACTACATATTGGGTACAGTGTACACTGCTCAGGTGGTTGGTACACCAAAATCTAAGAAATCACCATGAGAGAACTTGTCCATGTAATCAAAACCCACCTGTACCCCAAACCCTATTGAAATAAAACTTTTTTTTAATGAGGAAAAAAATCAGGCTCTATCTTTTTGCTTCTTCTGGGAGGTGTTGATCAGTTTCAACAGGAGTTAAAAGTAAAGAGAACACTGGACACTGGTGGCTGAGAGGCGAGGAGGGAGGAGAGCAGTGCTGTGGGCAGGGAGGGAGCCAGGACGGAGATGTGTGCCAGGAGGCCACACACTCACAGCTAAATTCTCACTTTACACCAGAATTGACCTAATAGTACGTCATGGACGGACCTTCTGACAATGAAATGATCTCTGAATCAAGACCGTTGGCGTTTAACTCACTAAGCATTAGAGAGTTTCTTTTCATGTTGAAGCTTAAAGTGAGTCATGAACAGTAATCTAGATGCATCCAGAATTTCAACTTCTTTTCCATGACATCCAGTTACTGTTTGGTGCCTTTACATGCACGCAGACGCACACACACATGCTTGCTCATGCCAGTGCATACACATGCACCAGCTCAATACACAGACAGCCGAGCCTATCGTTAGAGGGCTGCTTGCTGAGTTGGCTTTTCATAGCATCACAGCACGTTACTTTTACGAACATAATAAAACAAAGATTAAGTGGGAATTTTAAGCTTCGTAGGGGGAATGTGTTTCCATGAGGACAGGCAAATCTTATAACAAAACGTGACCAGAGCATGGGGAGAACTTGACTTATGGAATTCAAGCAAATCCTCCTTTTATCCTCACCCTAAGATTCTGGAAGTTAAGGCATCATCAGAAAGCTACATTTTAGTAAAGTCTCACTATCAGCAATAACAGTTTTCAATCACAAGCTGCTATTTCCAGAGTTCTAATGTTCTGCACTTGCCTTTTAGAGAGAATTCTCTGGACCTTTAGACCAGTTAAAACTAATCATCATCCTATGTTCCATGTTGGGGCCAGGACAACAGCTCTCATGATGCCCAGGTTTAGAGACTTTGAGATGATAATGGGAACCTTCCTGCAGAAGTATAATTTATTAGAAGCAGAAGCTTATAAAGTCCTGGGAAACAACAGGTGCCAGGAGGAAGCCGGACGCTGTGATGAGTGCTTGCTCTGGAGAAAGCAGGGAGGCAATTGATGCAGGTTGCATTCAGCCTTAGACACAAATCAATCAAAGCCTTCCAGCCAGACTATCTCAGCATGCTGCAAACAGTTTCCAGCCACACTTGTTTATGGTTTTGTTCTTAAGAAAAAAAAATGGGATGGAGAAAAATCATGTTTGGTACAAAGGCTTAGAACAGATGCGTATAGTTTAAAGAAGAAATAAATAATCAGAATATACCTGGTGACACCTCATTTGGTTTCTTTGAAAATAAAATGTTACACGTAATGAAATTTTCCATATAAGAGAAGGTCACCAATTCAAAGTTACAACCTTAAAAGTTGTATAGGAGTTGTGTGCTTGAGGAGAACTACAAAGTCAACTATGCTAAGGGACATAACCTCTAAAGAATTAGAAGTACATTTGAAATCATATTCAGTGTGTCTGATACCCTGTAACAAGGATGTTTAATATTAAAAGAGGCAATGCCTACTTAGTAAACGGTTAACGAGCTTAATTAAATAATTCATGTAATGTACCAATGCATTGAAAATGTTATTGCATACTACTCAATTACCGTATTATTGCATTTCATCCATACCCATGGACATGGTATATTCTATTTCTAGGCAAGTGGAAGTAGTATTTTTTAATTCTCATGAATAAAAATTATTACCATATTTTTAAAACTTTTATAGACGGTCAAATAAGAAAATGTACCTAAGTTTTTATAGAAGGATAAACATAATAAACTTATACTTGCTCTACTCCTTGCTCTACTCTCAAAAAGAAAGCATCTTTCAGTCCAAGTAACATTGCAAAACCCCGTCTCTACAGAAAAAATACAACAGGTGTGGTGGCAGGACCCTGTGGTCCCAGCTATGCAGGAGGCTGAGGTGTTAGGAGCACTTGAGCCCAGGAGGTCAAGGCTGTGGTGAGCCGAGATCATACCTCTGTACTCCAGACAGGGCAACAGATGAGACCTTGTCTCAAAAAAAAAGAAGAGAAAAAAGAAAGCGTCTTAAAAACAAGTTTCTTAATTACATGCATATGGGTTACATAATATGTCATTATTACAAAAATCTATTTGTATTTCCCACAGCCTGTGTCTGCAAAGTTTATGTTCCCTCTTTCTGGAGGAGAGAGAATGCTCCGTTCCTTTCCAGGTGCCACTGGTAATCTCTTATGGGTAGAGGATCTAGTTTGTTAAGAATTTGTTGTAAAGTCAGTGTTGACAGCCCTGTGTGAGAAACTAATGGAGAAAGGGTAATGACTTCACTGTATGAGCTTTATTCCTTGAATTTAGATTTGGGACCATGTTTTAGAGAGTTAAAATTTGGGAAAATTTGACTTCTACTTAACTAGAGTGTTACCTAATGAATGCATTTTTAAAAGTTGGAAATATCTTTGTGCCACTGAGGCATGCCTACGAGATCACAAGCATCTTTTTTCTCTTGTGACATTTGACTGGAATCAGACAACGTGCTGAGATTTGACAATCGCTGCGAACAGTGGAAAGAGGAAAACAGATCTGTGTCCCATCAACTTCACAGTGAAGCCCGCGCATTCTGGGATTTCTCTGGCACGGGTTGCTGAACCCCGACCAGAATAAAGTCTAGTGGGGCTGTACCAGACATAATCGGGACCAACAGGCGCTTCCACCTCTGTAAGCACCAGTGTTCTGGGGCGTCTGGGGCCTGTGGGTGGGGATGTTACTATTGTGATGCTGTCCAAGTGCTTTTGATTTTAGGAATGCTGGGAGGCTGGGATCATGTTACCCAAACAGATATGTCATCAATGTGTCTTCCAAACAATCCTAGGAACCCCGGAGTCTTTGGGATCTGTGCCACAGCAGTTCTAACAATCGTAACTGCCAACACCGGCCACAGAGCAGCCAAGCTGGACCTCAGTCCAGAGGAATAATTGACTGTAAGTATACTTCCAGAACCTTCCAACAACAGCCGTGCAGACCGGGACGATGACTGCTTTAAACCCTCAGCCTTGGCTCCAGCCACGTTTCCCTTTCTCTGTTGTCCCTGAAGCCCTGAAGTTGAATACTTCCGGTTCTACTCCCATGCACCCCCTCACCGCAAACTGCAGTGTTGGGGTACAGACAATCTAATTGACTGGAAAGTAGCTCCACAGGCCTGACGTGCCAGGACTCGAGTTAGGGCTGACTGCCTGGCTCCTGACATCTGCAACCTGGCCTCTGGGCGCCCTGAGGATGAACTTCCATGCCCCTCTTCTTAAGTCTAGAAGGCAAGAGACCCTTTGTCTTAGTCTGTATGTGCAATTCATCACCCCAGGACTGGAATTTAGCCTGAAGAGCAGCTGCCTAAAAATGATTTTCCAGCTAACAACAAACATCCTTCCATCCACAGCCACCCACATTCCCTTCCGATACTCTGCCCAAAGTCACTGCCCATCTCCAGAGCCAAGCCAGGTGTGGACTCTGCTCCTCCCAGACTTCTCCAGAATGGACCACTGTGTCCAGACCTGAGTCCCAGGCTGCTCTGGGACTGTGGCACCCACTGAAATGAACTTCCATGCTGCGTGGTCCCATTCAAAGGCACATTTCCGCCATCTCACCTTGCTGAGCTCAGTGGCTCCCTGACAACCAGCCTTCCCCCATGCCGACTCACTGAGTGTAGAGTGCCACACCGCTTTGCACGGCCTTTCTGGGCCCATGATCCAGCCATAGTGATCTCACCTGCAGCTTCATGGACACGCAGTGGCCCAAATCAATTTTAATATTGTCCAAAAGACCTTCCCATTTGGGCTCCTCGTGTAATGCCACAGGTTTAGTCCATCTCCCTGAAAGACAACATTACTAGACAGCTTCCTTATTTATTGTTCATATTAATTCATCTAGAGAATTAGCAGGGAGCTTGCTTGGGTACTTAGTTCAAAGGAAATCGCAGACAACTTGGCACTTTGTCTGGTGTCTAAAGAAAATGTGCCTATGCTGTTCAATTTAGGTGGACTATATTCTGTTAAATGACCAGTAAGCCCAATTGCTGTAGAAGAAATCAGAAGTAAAGCACTATACAAGCACAGGAAAAGGAAGGCGGGCACACACACAGACACACACACACAGACACACACACACACAGACACACACAGACACACAGACACACACAGACACACACATACACAGACACACACAGACACACAGACACACACACACACAGACACACACACAGACACACACACAGACACACACACACGTTACTGCTATTATCACTAAGAATAGATTGTTTATTTTGGATGCCAAGATGACGGAAATGTTGTATTTTGGAGCACATTATGAAAGAATAGCTTCTGTTTGGGTAACTAGCTAACCATAAGAATAGCTTCTTCTGGACATGTATTTATGAGTCTCAAATATTAATTTTTTTAATGGGCTTTAACATTAATTTCATGCTTCAAATTGGAGGAAAGTTGGTGAAAAAGGAGTCAAAAGAAGAGACAGGAAAAAGAGTCATAAGAAGACATAATAAGGAGGAAAGAGGCCTAGGGGAAAAACCAGCAAATGAAAGAGGTGAGAGAGATATATAGGCTAATATCAGAAGAATAGGGATTTGACTGGAGACACTGTGCCCGAGAAAGCTGAGACAACACAGGAGCAACTGCAAACCTGGAAGTCTTATGAATGAAGGTGGAGCAGGGTATAAAGCTGACATCACATCAATCAGGCCAAGAAAATAGCCAAAATTCCAGTTTCTTTCACAGGTAGAAACAATTTGAAAGGAACTTACGTCCAGTTTTAGTAAGATAATTCTCAAAGAGGATCAGTTAATCCAATGTCCACACAAGACATTCTACATAATCGGGTTATATTAATCATAACATCTCAGATAGACCCTCGTGTTATCTCCTTGCAAACAGTTAAGAGGCACTCAAGCAATCAATCCTCCTGCCTCAGCCTCTAAAATAGCTGAGATTACAAGCTACCACCCTGCCCAGCTGATTTTTTAAATATTTTCCAGAGAAGCGGTCTTGTTATGTTGCCCAGTCAAGGCAAAGTCTCAAGGCAATTTCCCTGACTAGCATGTGAAGAAGCGTAAACACAAGAGCTTTTGGAGATGGCACCTTCCCCACATTTATTCCCTAACGTTTATACGAGGGTGGGCTATGTATTAAGTGCTTGTTGAATAAATGGTAATAGTGGTAAGGAGAAGGGATGAGAAGAGTTGGAATAACCTAGGAATCCAACGATAAGGGTCTTGTGTCTAACATCGGAGCTGAAAAGAACTGAGAAGGGAAACAGCACTCAGAAACTACGATGGGTTGAATTGTGTTCCTCCTCAAATTCCTGTTGAAGCCCTAAACCGCAGTGCCTCGGAATACGACCTTATTAGGAAATCGGGTGGTGCAGGTTTCATTAGTTAAGCTAAGATGAAGCCACGCTGAAGGAGGGTGGGCTCCTGATCCAATGCGATTGGAGGCCTTATCAAAAGGGGAATTTGGAGCACAGAGAGGCACACAGGGAGAACAACCTAGGAAGAGGAAGTCAGAGGTTGGAGCGATGCTTCCATGAGCCAAAGTATACCAAGGATCGTCAGGACAGATGCTTCCGCACAGCCTCCAAAGGAGCCAACCCTGCCGACCCCTGATCTAGGACTCTTGGTCTCCAGAACTGTGAGTTGAGGGATTTTCGTTCATAAGTCACCTTGTCTGTGGTATTTTGTTCCAGAAGCCCAAACAAACTAACACAGCAACTGATTGGTTGAAAAAAAAATGATAAGCCTTCCTTTTTCCCTTCCTCCCCTCCCTCCCTCCTACCTTCCCTTCTTCCTTCCTTCTCTACTTCCTTTCTTTCTCCTTCTTTCTATCTTTTCTTTTAAAAAAGGAAAAAAAAGGAGTCAGAAGTATATTAGAGGTTATAAACTAGACTTCCTGGGGGAAATGTGAAGCTTCTTGAAGAAATGGGAACGCCAAGAGACTGAGCCAGTTTGGAGAGAGATGATGAAGTTGGTCTTGACATGTTGAACTTAGTAGCGAAAATAAATCCGTGGCATTTTCCAGTAAAAACCTGAAGATATGAAGCTTCCGTTCTAAAAAAAGATTTTTTTTTTTCCCTAGGAACTCAGATCACAAAGATGTGTAGTCTTGCGTTTTTGCTTTGTAGTTGAAACCAAGGCAGTAGGTAAAATCTCCGAGGAAGAGTAGAGCAAGAAAATGAGGGGCTACACACTGCCCTTCTTGGCATCCGATCTATGAAGAGACTTGGGAGGAAGACCATGGCTTCTCAGTGCTGCTTCCCGCTTCCTGTCCTCAAAGCCGCTGCTGAGCTGTCGCTTCCATGGCACTGAGTACCGATGCAGGCACAGGAAGCAGACAGACCACTGGGGTGAATTTGGCCCTGGAGTTTACACCTGAACTCCTTCTCCTCTAGCAAGTGATGAAAATATCCACAACTGAGTCTGACATGGACACAAGAAAATACCCCTGGGATTCTCAGAAGATCTGGGGAGAGGAACATGAAGCTCTGCTGAATTTCCTACCAGTGGAGCCATGGAAGCTCGGCGTAGAGCAGGATTTTCATCTTAACCCAGGTGAAATCTCATTTGTACTCAAAGGAGGAGCTTGCCTGGGACATTGCATTCATCATGCCCATCATTAATGCAAATATGGGATGAGAACACAAAGCAACGAAGAAGGTCACATAAGGAAACAATTTCTAATCAACTCAAGCTCTGTGAAAATACCCCAGAAGGCCTGGATTTTGGCAAGGCGAGACCTCCTTAGCAGTGTGGCATTGGATAAATCATCTCAAAGCAGCTGATTGACTCCACTAGCAATGGAAGGGCTAACCTAGACCAGAGGTGCCAAGCCTAAAGCCTACATCAGAACCAGCCCATAGATCCGAGCTCTGCAGCTGGCACATGGTCAATATGCTTTTTAATTTGAAGACCCTTCAGCAGGCTTCTGCCAGGTCACTGCGGTCCCTACAGCTACTGCATTCCCATCCTCTATGGTTTATTAATGGTCTCTACTGACAGGCAGAATTCTAAAAGTGAACCTCCTCTTGCCCCAGTTATTTAATGAAGACTAATCTACTACTGCTGTGAAAGCATTTTGCAGATGAAATTAAAGTCCCGAGTGAACTGACTTGAAGATGATCAGATGGACCCAATATGATCACATGAACATTTCACGGTGAAAAGGACTCCGAGCATCACCGTTAGTTCGAAGATGGAGGAGCTCCATGGGAAGGGATGTGGGCAGTGAATGGGATGACAGAGCAGCCCCAGGCTGACAGCCAGCAGGGAGACAGGACCTCAGTCCCATACCCACAGGTAACTGAATCCTGCTGCAACCACATAAGGCTAGAAGAGGACCCCATGCCTCCAGATGACAGCCCTGCCTGTTTGCCTTCTGGATGCAACTGGAGGCCTGGGCTGGAGCCCAGCTGAGGCCTGCTGAAGACCACTGCTGGACGCTGCTGCAGGGATGATCCTCTATTGTGCAGAATACAAAACTAACCTCTGCCTTCAGCGTTTCTCCTCTGAAACTTGGATCTTTGAATGTTGAGATCATGAGAAAACAACACCAAACAAACCTACGAAGCCCAGATCCTCTTTCTTGCAGGTGCCAAGTCTCATTCATTTTCCCGTTGTTTGCTCACGCGTTCATTCACTCAACAAATGCTGTTTGAAAGTAGGCTATGTGCAGATCCCCGTTAGGCAAGGGATACGGAATGGGCATAGCAAGGTCACACGGTACCATCAGGTCTATCACACAGGCCCGCGGTGAGTTTGAGAGGGTCTCCATCTTCTGCCCGTCCCTCAGAGCCCTGAATTCTCATATTTACTGTTGTTCTCATAAAATCCAAGTACTGGGAGGCTGAAAGTAGTTTTAAATGTTTTTTAAAGTAGTTTTATAGAGTTTTAAACGATCACACACATCGTGTTTTGATTAAAATCAGTGTTTTTTGCATGTGTAGGAAGAAGAGTATGTTTCTCAGACAATTAAGTCCTCAAACGTCTATCAGTCCCGGGGTTATCCTCAAGCTACATTCTGTGTCCCCTTCTTATCTGTAAGACAGCCGAACAACCAACTGTGTCTTATATTCACTTCAAAGTGACCCAAATATGAAGCATGTATTTTATCCGTCTTTACTATTAAGCTGTAGACATGTCTACACTGATTTCACATCTCCATTTCTTAAAGGAGACAGGGAGCAGGGAAGCAATTTCATATCAACAGTACTTGGAGTGGTGTCATCCCCCTCTATTAAATTACACCAAAAGATTAAAAAAAATATTTATTCTGCCTTGCTGACACACATATCAGATGTGATCAGTTTTCAAGTCAAAACATTATGTTTCTAATTATACTACAAAAGGCCTGAGCTGCGAGAATCAACATGCTTCCTTCTCACTCTGCACCTCCCTTTCCTAAAACAAAGTGGCCTCAGCCAGGATTCAGCTGGCAGATTGGAGAATGATTCATAAGGTAGAGTGGGATTCAACTTGGCTTTTCCACGGACGGTCTGCACAGAGCCAAAAGGAGCTAAAATGTGTTTGTTTCCATAATACAAGCAGTTTTCACAAAATGACACGTGGGGAACAGACACAAGGAGGAGGATCGTCTGATATTTTCTCTGCAACATGGCCTGTTTCCTCAATAGATACATGCTATCTATAGGCCATAACTATTTCACACGCAAGATCAAGGAAGTTGGCCGGGCGCGGTGGCTCTTTGGGAGGCCGAGGCAGGTGGATCATGAGGTCAAGAGATCGAGACCATCCTGGTCAACATGGTGAAACCCCGTCTCTACTAAAAATACAAAAAAAAATTAGCTGGGCACGGTGGCGAGTGCCTGTAATCCCAGCTACTCAGGAGGCTGAGGCAGGAGAATTACCTGAACCCAGGAGGAGGAGGTTGCGGTGAGCTGAGATCGCGCCATTGCACTCCAGCCTGGGTAACAAGAGCGAAACTCCATCTCAAAAAAAAAAAAAAGATCAAGGAAGTTCCACACCCCGGCCTGGGAAAGCTGCTGCAGTCATCATTGACTGATGGTTAAGAGCCAAGAATTCAGAGCGTGGCCCTTCAGAGCCCCGCGGGGACAATCCTGTGATGGACTCATCTCTAGTCACAGAATCTATTTTTAGGAAAGAAATATTCCATTTTGCCCATGGTTTTGATAAAAATTCCTCCAAGACCATGCTTACATTACACAAAAATGACCAGTATTTTCCTCCTACAGAACAGAGTAGACAGAATCCCAGGAACCTCTGGGCATCTTGCAGACAGGCTGGTGACAAGGACTTCGCACTGCCTGGAGTTGAACCGGCCCCACTGCCCTAGATATGGGGGTACCTGCCTCATTTTTAGAGACTTCCCCTAAAGTCTATGCCAGGCCCTAATCATAATCATAGGTACAAAAAAATGTTTCCATGTGATTAATAGCGATTTCTCTTAAGGAGGTTTATTTCTTTAATTGCCATGAGTAACAGCTGGTCTTTTTATATCAAGGCTTGCAACTAAAAACTTCCTCTTCAGGGCCACTGTGGTGGCTCATGCCTGTAATCCCAGCAGGTTGAGAAGCCAGAGTGGGGGATCTCGTGAGGCCAGGAGTTTGAGACCAGCCTGGGCCACATAGTGAGACCTCATCTCAACAAAAAATTGTTTTAAACTTAGCCAGGTGTGGTGGTGCACACCTGCAGTCCCAGCAACTCAGGAGGCTGGAGGGGATCGTTTGAGCCCAGACCCCTATCTCTAAATAATAAATAAATAATCTTCTTTGCCTTTCATGTTTTCAGGTTAAGCCTACCTAGTGAAATAAAATCCTCTTTTGAATATTGTCTTCCTTTCTGGCTCACAGGTTTCAAGGCAGCTGGGAGGCTGTAGGTCTTAGTCATTGAAACAATCCTATGTTCAGCACAGGGTCTGCCATGCAACAAAGGTTTACCGAATTTAACCTTTTGAATTCTCCAATTATTGGCGTTGTTCGTTTCTGGACATATTCTTTTTACCCATTGCATCATCAAGACTACCTATCGGTACAGCTGTGATGGTGGTGGCAATGTTAAAACTGTTCCCAACCCCATGGGCCCTCTCCCAGATACCCTGGTCACCTGAGTTTCCCACCTATGCTCCTCTGGACCTTCCAGAACTTTCCAACATCCAGCAACTAAAGGGTTAACACCTGACACCACCTGGATACCTTCCAGGACCCTGCTGATTGGCCAATGTCTGGTGCCCTGCCTTGAAATAGCTCCGAAGTATTTTAAACCCAATCCTGACTCCAGTGTTATTAATATAGGATCATTGAAGGGAGAACTATTTAAATAATAAACTACAAGTGTTATCAAGCCATTCTCTTTTTCATCTGTAATATCTGAATGGACAGTTGCCCTGTTGTGGTCAGAGGTGGCACTTCAGGATAAAGGCGTGAGAAACCTCAGAGAACAGGCAGAGGAAGCAGCCTCAGTCCGGGGGTGGGGAGGTGCTAAAGGAACCCTCCAGGCTGAGTCAGCCTGGTCTGCTAAGGAGACTGCAAGAATAGTATCATACCCTTAAAATCACGTGTGTACCTATGCAACTATCTTGCATGTTCTGCACATGTGCCCCCAAACCTAAAAGGCAATAAAAAAAATCTCCCTAAAGTACCAAGTTTATAGAAATGAAATCAGACAGCCCCCTCAAAACTCTGAGTACATACTCACTCGCTGGATAATTTAGGAAGCTTCTTAGAGCTGATTTTGTTTGGGAGTCTTTATTGTTGTATTCTGTTTTATTTTATTTGCAGGATAGCAGGAAAGGTCCCAGAAAAGGAACCAGAGATGGAACAAGAAAATATCTTCCTACTGTTGCCTTCTTTCCTTCCTCTCCATAGAACAGCATAGGGAAATAAGTGCTTTGCCCTTTATGGGCACCTGGAGGGGCATTTGTTTTGTGGCTTGCAACGGAAATTTTCCGAATTACTGCTATAGGTAATTAACCCTCAAAGCTATAGGTGTTAGGCAAGTCTTTTTTGGCAAGAGATAATGGTAGGAGACACGTATATTTTCCATTACCTGACTTAGACAATGTGCACAAACAATAAGAAACAACAAAAGCCATCTTTCCATTTTCGTGCATACACTTTGCTGCTCAGTAATCTGTTTTACGTATGTCGTAATTAATTAGACTGATCTGCAGCTGAACATTTGGTGGTTTCAAGTCCTTTGCTCTTTGAGTCCGTGAATTGGACAATTGGCTTTTTGCATATACATCTGCATGTGTCGGATTGATGAGTCAAAGGGTGTGTGTATGTTTTTAACGAGAAAAGCAAGTTCTAGAACCCAATCTGTCATCTCAGTTCTATTTTCAATGTGTGTTTATATGATCATTAACATACAAGTGTATAAAGAAAGTATGTATTTCCGCAAGGTCAGGTAAGAAATTGCTAAGGTAATCACCTACGAAACGGGTGAGAGTGAAGGTAATTTTTCACTTTTATATCTGTTAGATATTTTTATCAAGATTCCCTTTACTTTTATAATAATTATTAATAACAAGATGCATGAGTTACACCAAGAGAAAAGTCACAACTCAGCGGAGTTATGAGCCGATAAGGACATTTTGTGTACAATTAGCACATTTCAAAGGAGTTCGTATTTCATGAAAAAAAAAATACAGAAATCCAGAGAAAAATCAGAGTTCCCTTGAATTGGGATTTAAATAAGCATAGGTAGCACTCCTCCTTTCAATGAAGTTTGAAAAGTTTAGGTTTACAGCGAAGTAGAGCCCAGGAATTGGGCATTCAGGAGTCAGGAGCCAGTTTTCTAGGACGGAAACCCCATGTTCACAAGCCTTAAAACACGCTGAGTAGGTCACCCTCTCTTTCTTCCCCTCCGTTTCCTCACTGAAACGTGAGAATAAAAGAGTACTTTTTACCTCACTGAGTGACTGTGAGGGTTAAAGATATAATTCGGGAAGCACTCGGCGCAGTCTGAAGTAAGTCCTCGATAAATGTTCATTATGTTTACTATTACCATTATTTAACAGGAAAAGCAGCAAGTCTGAAAAAAAATTTACAAAATCATGTTTATTGTATTAAGACAAACACAATATGCAAATAAAATTTCCCTAATCCAAGAAAAAAATGAATATTAACAGTGGTGCAAATATTCAGGCTTCCCTGAGACGATGACTTCCATCAAAGCAGGTGGAGGTACGTTGTTTTCAATTATTTATCACAGCAAGTTACCACTGCAAATCAATTTCAGTGTGTTCAGAAGCTGTATCTAGGTTCTGTGGGCCAGTGTCTCCCAAATTCAGCACGATTTTGCATTCAAGAAGGAAAATATCTGTGTCATGTTTTGGCTACTCTAAGAAAACATCAGCATCTGCTTTGAATGAGAAGGCCCTGTGCTGCCTGCAACCCTGTCTCTTCTGTCTCTTATTTCATGCTGGATGCTCTTGGATCTGCCTCTGCCACTGGGACCAAGCCAGTCCCCAGAGAGAGCAGCAGCAGCGACCCCAACGGGCAAGACTCTGAAGCAGCCATCCTAGAGAGTTCTCGACCCATCGGGAACGTAGGGCTGACAACTTTCCTGCTTTGCCCCTTTTGTCTCCATTGGTTGCCTGGAGTCACTCCTTTCTGGGATTTCCTCTTTGTTTCTGGTACAGTGTCCTGTTCCTGGCATCTCCTTCCCAGGACAGGCATCTTGCACCAACTTAGGGTTAACATCTGGTATCCAAAAATATCAAGAGCGTATGTCCAAAGGAATCCACCCGCCCCCAGGAAATTGGATAGCAAGTGCCATTCATACTTCAGCAGACTTGCCGTCATCATTTTCTATTTCCCAGTGGACACCCCAGTACCCCTGGGGAGTCAGTGATGGGAAACCCAAGGTGAAGGGCACTAACCAGTGAGGACTTGCATGGACACATCATATACTCCCCTCTTGCATACAATTTCGTCATGTTTAACAATTAAGGCATGCTTTTCCTCTGAATTACGGAAGCCACGTATTCTTGTTGCAAATTAAGCAATATAGGGGTATATCAAGTAAATGCCAAAGACGCTCCCTTCCCAAGTTAACCATTGTGAGCATGTAGAGTGCCTCCGCCCTGTTGTTCTCATTCATTTGTTGACTTCATGGCCATTTGCTAAGCACCTGTCATGTGCTAGGCTCTGGGCACCATGCTGGAGATGCAGCAGCCAGCAAATCAATGAGGTCTCTGCTTTCATGCTGCCGATAAAGACACGCCCAAGGCTAGGTAATTTATAAAGAAAAAGAGGTTGAATAGACTCACAGTTCCACATGGCTGGGGAGGCCTCACATTGTGGTAGAACTTCCATTTGGAAGGAGGGTAGAGAGAGGCAATAAGGAAGAATGCCATTCTTGATGGAGGGTGGTGGTTCTGGAGGGCCTCTCGGAGGAGGTGTAATTTAAGCTACTTTGGATGGAAGCTCAGCCAGCAAAGGACTCAGGAAGGGCGTCCAGGAGAGGATTAAGGCAAAGGTGGGGGAAGTGTGGTGCTCAAGCATCAAAAGAGCCATCGTGTGTCTGGAAGCTCAGCGGGGAAGGGAACAAGGTGACAAGAGATGACACTGGAAGAAGGCAGTGGCAGGGCGTTTAGAGCCTGGGAAGTCACATTCAGGAGTCAGTTCTATAACTGGAATTTTCTACAAGTGGAATTGCTGTATTAAAGACACACATGTTTATGTTTTCATAGATTCTGTCAAACTGCTCTCCAAGGAAGTTACATCAACGAATAACCACATAACCAACTATATACAACAGTCCCTATTCTGTTGTCATTGGAGATTGTCATTTTTGAAGTTTATGGATTATAGAAATATATGTTCTAAATAAACAATAGACATAAATTAATCAATTATTGCCAGGGTCTGAAAGTCTGTGTCCCTCCACGAATTCATATGTTGATATTCTCACCCCCGGGGGATGCTGTTAGGAGGTGGGGCCTCTGGGAGGTGGTTAGGTCGTGTGAGCAGAGCCCTCGCTGACATGGTTTGGCTGTGTCCCACCCAAATCTCATCTTGAACTGTATGTAGCTCCCACCGTTTCTACATATTGTGGGATGGAGCCGTGGGAAGTAATTGAATCATGGGGGTGGGTCTTTCTCGTGCTGTTCTCATGATAGTGAATAAGTTTCATAAGATCTGATGGTTTTATAAGGAGGAATTTCCCTGCCCCAGTTCTCTCTTGTCTGCCACCATGTAAGAGGTGCCTTTCACCTTCCACCATGATTGCAAGGCCTCCCCAACCATGCGGAACTGTGAGTTCATTAAACTTCTATTTCCTTATAGATTACCCAGTTTGGTGCATGTCTTTATCAGCAGCATGAAAACAGACTAATAGACTCACAGCCGGGATTAGTGCCCTTGACAAAAGTGACTCCAGTGAGCTCCCTCGTCCCTTTCACCATGTGAGGATGCACAAGAAGGCTCCATCTATGACCGAAGAAGTGAACCCTCAGCAGACATTGAATTGTCAGAACCGTTACCCTGGACCCCAGCCTCCAGAGCTGTGAAAAATAAATAGTTGCTTGTAATTGCTATTTATAAGTCACTCAGTGCATAGTGTTTATTAAAGCAGCCTGAGCAGACTAAGGCAATGGCACCTCAGTATCAGTCCACTAATCTGATGTAACATGTTAATCGCAGAGCAGACTGGGCATGGGAAATGTGAGAACTCTGCTGTGTTTTCAATTGTCCTACAAATTAAAACTGCTATTAAAAAGTCTGAAAAACATGTTAGTTGTGTGTCTTTATTTGTGAAATTTGATATCTTTTCACATGCTTGTAAGTCATTTTATTTGAATTTTTGTTAATTCCTTGTTTATGTTCTATGTCCAGCTTTCTATTACTTTTTTCCAGAGTTTCCACATTTCCAAAAGAAGTTCCAAGTTTTTAAATAATGATATTTATCTTTTGCTGTGTATGAAATTTGGCCAAATCTGTCAGCTTTTATAACCTTTGGGGCTTCAGGCTTTTTTAGAAAATACCAACTTAATCTACCATTGCATTTAGAATCATTTTATCCACAGTGAAATTAACCTAAAATATTTACTTATCAATTAATTAGTAAAGCAGTTACATTAGTCTCCCTAAGCTGCAGGGACGAATACCGCACACTGGGTGGCTTAAACACCAGGCATTTACTTTTTCACAGTTCTGGAAGCTGGAAAGTCCAAGATTGAGTTGCCAGAAGGGTTGGTTTCTGATGAGGTCTGTTTCCTAGGTTTGCAGAAGGCCACCTTCTCTTTGTATGTTTACATGGCCTCCTCTGTGTGTGCGTGTGGAGAGACAGAGATCTTGTGTCTGTTCTTATTAGGACACTAATCCTATCAGATTATACATCGTTATGACTCCATGTAACCTTAATTACCTTCCTAAAGTTCATTTCTCTGAATATAGGCACATTGGGGAATAGCAATTCACACTGTGCTTGAAGGAGGGACACAAGAGGGACACAATTCAGTGCTGAACATCACTCAACAGATACTTATTGAGAGTGGATTAAATATTCTACTCTGTGCTTGCTAATTGAGAGCCTATAAAGGCATGGCCCCGGACATCCACAAGTTTACAATCTAATCTTAAAGGCATACAATAATATTTGCAATAATTATAATTTGGCAGATTCAAGTACTTCCCCTTAGGGGGAAAAACACAGTGTAATGTCTAGACTGTGAAAGTGGCTGGAGACGTGTTTTCCTGCACCTCTCAGAACGCAGAGATGCACCATAACATTAAACATATCACTGCTGTCCTCAATCTCTAGTCAAAAGTAACCTGTGACTGGAATGTGAAGGCGAAGTTATAGAATGTAGCAGAGAAAGAGGGAGAAATACAGCAAGACACTGAATAATATCACAGTGTACAAACAAGAAGCCCGAAGCATAGGGAGCGAGGCTGCTGCACACACTCCCTGGAGTGGAAGGGTGACAGCTCAAAGTAGCTGATGCATTTTTTTTCCTCTGAAATCCTCAAAACTTTTCTCAAATATGTATTATCCTCTCATAATCACACCAAGGCAGAAAATAAATATGTTTGCTAGGCTTTCTAAATTTTAACTTCACATAGCTACTCTATAGGGAGTGTAGGGACATATACATACAGGGATCTCATGATCATGAATTTGTTTATTAAATATTTCCCTGAATGCCTACTTTGCATAAGGGTGCCCCCACTGTGGGTATGTAATAAGGACTAGGACATAGTACCTACCTATGCCAAAAAACACGGACATCTTAGAGCTAGGAGGAAACAAGAGCTCCCCAATTAGGAAAAGGACTAACCACTCCCCGCCCCCCGGCTTGGGCGACCATGGAGGGCATCACTATTTGACCCCTGACTCATTGCAACCAAGATCCTGCAGAGCTCTGCAAGAAGTCACTCACCACCGGCAGAACCAGGAGGGCACAGGAGTCAACGTCTGCCCCTTGCACTGTTCTATGCTGCCTCTTTCAATGCTTTAACCCTAAAATCCCATGCTTTAACCCTAAAATCCCATGCTTTATCCCCATTGGATTCTCCATAGAATTCAAGAACAAGATGGCAGACCAATTGCTCAACCCAAGAAAACTAACACATTTTACCTGATTTGTGGAGCCTAATTCCAATATCTGCCTTCATTTGACAGTGGATTTTCAGAAAATGATTTTTCAAAATACAGAAACAACAAAATCCAGTGGATTTGGAAAACACACATGCCAACTTTTACTTTCCTGGGTCAGAAGTGTGCGTGAAAGCAGGTACCTCTCCAACTACCATTCTGCAGGGAAAGACCAGTGAAACAAAGAAACCCCAGATGGCCTTCATTAAGGCCACAGAACCAAACTGAAAAATGTGAGATCAGACAGCTGCCAGTGATCTTTACTGTACACATACTGGATCTTAGTGCCTAAATACTGTAGACAATGCCTGCTGGCATTGGTGAAGATGGGGATTCCGAAGAGAAGTGAAGGAAGGAGGGTCAGGAGGTTCTGGGAATGGTTTTTCATAGAGAATTTCCCAATACCAACATCTTTACTTTGGGGCTGCAGGATAATAATGGAACACATTCTATGTGACGGGTTCTTTGGCACAGAGGCTACAATTTGGTAATGATTGTCCTTGTCATTATTATTATACCATTTATTTTAGTTTGATTATTTAATCCATCCAACACTATGCTGCGAATTTTCAACAGTTTATTTCAGGTAATGATCTTAAGAGCTCTGCCCTCTACCCAAGGAGTGCCTATTAAAATAAATGTCATCTGCCCAGAATAGCAAGCTGATAAGACTGAATTATTGATTACCCTAGGAAAGTGTTCATTTGAAGTGTTCTGTGGGTTAATGCAATAATCAAATCCATTTCCCCAGTCTGTGCCCTACTCTTCTCTCTCAGCTCCAATTTCAGCTCTGAATTGTAAAATGGAATGAGGTTTTACTCAGAGCCTCTCTCCCTCTACCTTCCAAGTGCTCTCTGCAGTCATCCCAAGTCCGGGCCTGAAAGCTGAGGGAATCAGCTGGCCAAAAAGAGAGCAGGCTCCGTGCCATTTTTCTGCAAAACAATTTTCCAATGGAAATTGGACGCACTTGCATGGTGGGGCTTAATTCCTCTGCTTGAAGCACAGGACTTAGCAGGCTGCAAATCCTCAGCCCCTATGAAACACAAACACCTGTCAGGTGGCCAGGTTTGCTTCTCACGATGAATTTCCTCTTGCAGGCATATTGTGAGGTAGACCCAGAAGAGGAGTGCAGAGGTATGGAGGCATCAAATGACCTTGACCCTCAGCTCACACATAACCCAGACTAGTACCCTAGCAAAGTCAGGGCATGACCTAAGCATCTCCCAAAGGCCCCACCACCTGATATCATCCCATTGGGGGGTTTTAAGGTATCTTCATGTGAATTTTGAGGGGGAACACAACATTCAGCTTATAACAGAGGAATTATCTGGGATCGGAGCTTTCCAGGACATGCAGTGGAACAGATGGTAGGAAGGCTGAAAGGGTGGAGAACAGGAGAGCTGAGGATTTGGTGGCAGCATCGGCACCTGGAAATTATTATAGGGTAATTTGGAAATCATTCTATTACAATTTGGAGATTATCGCATTGCAATGCAATACAGTGGAGTAATTTCCAAATGCTCACGCCAAAATATGAGGAATATGATAGAGAGAGGAGAAGCCTCCTGTGGTCGTCCCTTGACACTGGCACCAAACCCAGAAGTCCTTTTCTGTAGAATCCTACTTGAGTTTCAGAAGGGGGAGGGGTCATTTTTTTTTTTTTTTTGAGACAGAGTCTCACTCTGTTGCCCAGGCTGGAGTGCAGTGGTGTGATCTCTGCTCACTGCAACCTGTGCCTCCCAGGTTCAAGCAATTCTCCTGCCTTAGCCTCCCAAGGAGCTGGGATTACAGGTGTGTGCCAACATGCCCAGCTAATTTTTTGTATTCTTAGTAGAGATGGGGTTTCACCATGTTGGCCGGGCTCGTCTCAAACTTCTGACATCATGATCCACCTGCCTCGGCCTCCCAAAGGGCTGGGATTACAGGCATCAGCCACGGCTCCTGAACGAGTGTCTTCAAATTAGTGCAGCCACATGGGCTGGGATGAAGGAAGTGCAATTTCTGGAAATATACTGTGTTCTGTGGCTTTTGGGGGAAGGACACAATGAGAACAAATGATCCATCAACAGATTTCAGACAATTTGGTCCTCCTCAGAAAGCCCAAAAAGAACATATAACAAACAAAACGGGAAAATGAGAGGGAGAGCGTGCACAAGGAAACCAGGTATTTAAGAAGAAATGGGGAAAGTGGATGACAATGGGGATGAATCATCTTAAATGGCATCCCAATGAAATTGATTTGAAGTTTCACAGAGGAAATGGGCCCCGTGAAATGACTACAGTAAGGACTTTGGTATAGTAAATGTTTTTTCTTTGTGTGGGTGTACACGTGTATTTTGAGCTTCCAATGCTGATGAAAAGTTGGTCATGGGGATATACCTAATACAGGGCATAGTACTGGAAACACAAGTGAAGAGCCCTTTGGGACTCATTATGCTCAGAAAATTTTTTCAGGATCTAAAAAGGCACGGATTGGTGTCTTGAACGGTTCTCTCCTAAGGTCTGTCCGTGTGAACTGAAGACAAAGGTGATTTTTCCAGCACAGAATCAATTAATGATCCTCCCGTGGCATTGACAGCCCCAATGCCTCTCTATCTCTGCCTTTGCTCTTGTGGTGTTACCGAGGCATCCTCTCTTTTCATCTGTAGGGTTGCAGATCATTTTCAGAGTGAGTTTCCCAGGTCATAGAACATTTCAGCATCTTTGAATCTAACTTCTGAGAATTTCCAATGATTTCTGATCACTCTTTAGGAAGGCAGCGATTGGTTTCTGCATATCACAGAGCAACCACTGGGGTACTTTTCAAAGTACTTTATCAAATTACCTTTCCATAAAAGTTCAAAACGAGTAAACTCTTCATCACAATATTACACACATACAGAAAAATGCATACATTGCCACAAATAGCTCCATGAATTTTCACAAAGTAAAAACACCAAGGTAACTTCTGCCCGGATAAGAAAACAGAAAACTAACAATAGGCTGGCATTCCCCTCAATCATCTCCCGAGTCATGGCCACTTCCTGCTTCCTATTTTGAAAAATCTCCAACAAGACATTACCAGCACTTCTGAAATTCCCCTCCATTTCAGATACCTACCAGGGTAACCAGCATCCCTACTCCTAACTGCAAATCTTAGTTTAGCATATTTTTTAAACACTATATAAATAGAATCCCATTTTTTAAAGTCTCTTGACTTCCATCACCATAGAGTAGTTTTATCTAGTTTTAAACTTCATATACATGGAATCATAAAGAATATGTGCTTGCTGACTTCTGTCATCCAGCTTTGCGTTTGTGAAATTTTCCAAGTGGTTGCATGAATCTGAGTTAGTGCATTTTTGAAAATCTTATTAGTCCCTTTTATGAGTATCCTACTTATTCATTCATTTTCCTGCTGATGAACGTTAGATGTTTCCGGATTTGGCCTATTGTGAATAGTATTTCTAAGAACATTTTTATGTATGTCTCTTGAGGTGCGAATATAAATTTCCATCCCCAGGAATGGAGGTGCTGGATCATAAGGCATGAGGCACATTGTAAGGTATATTCAGCTTTATTAGAAATGCCAAACAGATTTGCAAAGCGATTGCACAGTTTACACCCCGTCCACCGTGTGTGGAGCTCTAGCTGCTCCATGTTCGCACCAGAATGTTTTACTGTTTGCCATTTCCAGTGCAGCCATTCGGACCGTGCATCTCATTGTGGTTTTCCTTTGCATTTTCCTGATGAATAATTATGTCAAGGGTCCTTTAAATATACACATTGGTCACTTGGATATCTTCTTGTTTAAACATCTATTCAAGGCTTTTGCCTATTTTTAAAGGCTGGGATGACTTTCCTACGGATTTATTTGTAGGAATGACTTTATATATTCTGGAGACAAGCCTTTGCTTAGATACATACTTTGCAACTATCTTTCCCTAATCTGTGGCTTCATTGTAACAGTCTTAATGACATTTGATTTACAGACTTTCACAGTTCCAAGGCAGTGGAATGTATCCCTCTTTGATTTATCTTCAGTGCTATAATAAAGAACAATTAATCTCCTCATTATTTTCCCTTGAATCCACTTCTCTGGACACATGGGAAAGTTCTTGCTCCACAATCTTGATCACATGTGTAACCAGTTTTTACCAAGATGGGGGTAATTATAGGGCCAAGCAGACACCACGAGGTAGAAATGAAAACGAGCTTCCCTTGGATGCCGTTAAGGCTGCAACAGCACAGATCAGAGAAAAGCAGCTCCAGAGAGAAATCAAACGGGGCCTGTGCCTTCTTGAAAACCATTAACAGTTTGCAAGGTGAAGATAAATTAAAATGGGTCTCAAGGTTGGCTCGAAGGCAAAACAAAAATAGATCAGACTTGAAGTGGGGTTGAAGGGGTGTGGGATGTGGGTGAGAAAGTGGCCCCTTCTGCCTTGCTGTCTGCTTGTGCGAACCCCTGTCTACCAACCTGCCCACCCAGGTCTCTGTGCACAGCCGACTCAGGAGACAGCCACGGTCTGGTTGAAGGCCCATTTAAAATCTCAAGCAGCCAGAGCTGACTCTGGTTGGCATTTGATTTGTCTGAGCCTTGTTAGCTGTGTCTTTCATCCTCTTTCCTCTTTGTGCGGTCTAATTTCCTCTTCATTCTAGACACATCTGAGATGGTTTGTCCCCACCATATAGGGACAAAGATTTGGCTGTGTCCAAATCTTTGTGGAGATAATTGAATCATGGGCGTGGTTTCTCCCATCCCGTTCTTGTCCTAGTGAGTGAGTTCTCGTGAGATCTGATGGTTTTATAAGGAGCTTTCCCCAAGCTAGTGCTCAGTCTGGCTCCTGCTGCCGTGTGAAGAGGTGAGCTCCACCATGAGTGCAAGTTTCCTGCGGCCTCCCCTGCGCTGCAGAACTGTGAGTCAATCAAACCGCTGTTTTTTTGTTGTTTTTTATGAATTACATAGAAGTCTCGGGTATGTCTTTATTAGCAATGTGCAAACGGACTAATGCATCCTTCCTACACACACAACCCTGCCACACAAGGGACTTCCATGAGCCGCCTACTTGTCTGTGATACAGTCATAACCAGCACACAATGCTTGTATGTTGGTGTCCTCCATGGCCCTATCAGTCTTGATAAATGCTGGTTTCCATTAAATAAAGTCATCCCAACAAAACATTATCGAGTAATCACGGTGCCAATGTACTTCAGGTGATTCAGTGATCTCTCGCCCTACCCCTAAGGTAGCCCAGTCTGACATTGGAACTGTGTTTTTTCATTGCGTTGGATTTTTAAAGTGTTTTGATAGATATTATATTTTTCAGGTAAAATAAGTAAAACCGAGTGAGGTAAAATACCACATACTTAGTCAATGCAGAGTCATGATCAGAAATGAAGGTTTCTTACACTGTCTTCTGATTTCTGCAGTGAATTATCTGATGGTCCTGGGTTATATTATGCAAATGCTGTGTTGGCTATTCTTGGCACCAGCATCCTCTTCCCTTCCAGAATGGAATGTTTGGATAACAGGTTTCTTTTTGCTACACTCTGTAGTTATTCTTGGCTTATGTTACCATTTATGACTGAAAAGTCTTAACTCATAAAATGCAACTGGGTGTAGTTAACTTGATGCTTTCATCAAATTTCAGAAAAATGCCTACCTTCCCACTCTTCTGAATTAGGTGCTTTTCTTCAGAGAGGCACAGTAGGTGGGGAACCTACCCTGCCAGACTAACCTGTGTTTGAGGTATGTGGAAAGTTTACAGATTCAATTCAATGTTTTTGTTTCAGTTTTTAAAAGTCTAGCTTCTGCATCATATGAGAATCAATCTGTCTTTTGGAGTTTTCGACATGTTTGATGTCATGTCTATTTATCTAGATAAACCAGTGGTCTCCAAGGTGGAGTGTGTACATTTCACGAAGCTCACATGATCCTGCCTTGTGTTTCAGGAAGAATCTAGTAGAATTCTGTTCTTTGTTGTCTCATAGATTAAAAATTCCTACGTTTGCATAAGTTCTGTAGCATATATTACATTATTTCATGTATGCACATATATCCTACAAATTTTTGAAACACATATTTTGGGTAGTACTTACTCAAATTACTTTAAATAATGAGTGCACAGTCAGTAAAATTTAGACGCCACTGCCAAAGACTGTGGTTGAAAGACTAACAATTAATCACTGTTAAGTAAAAATAGGTGGCTAATCTTGGCCATGGCTCAATGAACAGAGCCCGGGATTTTAAGTCAAACCTAAGCTTAAAGCCAGGTTCTTCCACTTCCCTGTGTAATTTGTATCTTCCAAAGTACTTATTATGTTTAAAGTGGAGGTAATAATGCCTATCTGGAGGGATTCGAGGGACAGTTAGAGGAGATTGTGAATGCAGAGCACCTGCCAGAGTTTCTTCTGAATAGATGGTACTTCTGATTTGATTATTGTTATCTCTGGTACATCACCGATTTGTAATATCTTCTTTATTGAGTTAGATATGTCCCCTCTTTGTTGCAAAAAGTTTCATGCATTAATTCCAGGTATCACCTATCTAGGCCTTCATGAACAACGATAACACGTAGCGCAGGGTTCCCTCACATTAACCCAGTTGCAGCCTCATCAAAGCATGCCAGGTTATTACAGCAATCATGTGAAGGGAGGTCCCCAGGCTTCACTTTTTGGAGCCTCCTTAGTTCCTACATCACATGGATTCTGAGTAAGGAGCCAGCAGGCTTGCCATGGGGCTCACTGTAGCATGACAAGATCGGGCCACCGGGCTGCAGACAAAATATGGCAGGTCAGAGATCTGTACCAGCAAGTACAATGGGGCCACAGTACTAAGTGTAGCAAGTTCAGATCAGGTCATACTGGCTGGCCACGTCCTACAAGAGGGAGAGCAATCACTTTGTCAAAATAAGATGCCGTCCCAGAGACCAGAAAAAGCAGAAGATCTTATTCTGAAAGAAACGGACTCTTTTCTGTAGGTGACTCTCTCTCTCACCGTATTTCCAGACTGGATTTTAGGAGAAGCAAGAATAGTGCATGGCTATCTGAAGTATCAGAACGTTGTGAATATTAACTAAAGAAACTGTGGAATTGTTGGATTGGACTGAGGCTTTTTAAAATGTGATAAAATGTGCATGAAATTTACCACCTTCATAATTTGTAAGTGTACCATTTGGCAGTATTAAGTCCATTCACATTGTGTGCAGCCATCACCCCATCCGTCTCCAGAACTTCTCTAAAAAAAGCTGAAATTCTGCATCCATTAAACAACTACCTTTCCCATCCCTCCCCGCTTAGCCCCTGACATCCACTGTTTTGCTTTCTGTCTCCATGGACTTGACTATTCTTGGTATCTCATATAAGTGAAATTATACAGTATTTGCCTTTTTGTGGTTGGCTTATTTCACTTAGAATAGTGTCCTCAGGGCTCATCTATATTGTAGCACGTGTCAGAATGCTACACGTCTGAAATTTAGTCTGAAAATGTCATTTTTCAGACTAAATTCTATTCCATTGTGTATACATATTACTTTTGCTAATCCATTCACCTATTGGTGGACACCTGGGTTGCTTCTGCAGATTAGCTATTGTGAATACTGCTACTATGAACATGGGTGTACAAATATCTCTGGAACGTTGCTTTCAATTCTGTAGGGCATATACCCAGGGGAGTAATTGTTGGATCACATATTAATTCTATGTTGAATTGTTTGAGGGGCCGCCACACTGTTTTTCCACAGAGGCTGCACCATTTTACTTTCTTACTGACGGCGCACAGGGTTCCAGTTTCTTCATATCCTTGCCAATGCTCGTTATTTTTTAATAGTAGGCTTCCTAGTAGGTGTAAGGTGGTACCACATTGTAGTTTTGATTTGCATTTCCTTAATGGCTAATGAATCAAACCACCTTCAGGTGCTAATTAGGCTGTTTTATCTGGATTATATATTTAGCACTTTTTTTCTTCCTGAAAATCATTAGATGGGAGCTTTGAATGAAGTGAGATTATTATTATTTTTTTAAGATAGAGTCTTTCTCTCTGACCCAGGCTGGAGAGCAGGGGTGTAATCTTGGCTCACTACATCCTCCACAGCCTCCTGGTTCAAACAATTCTTGTGCCTCAGCCTCCCCAATAGCTGTGCTTAGAGGTGTGTGCCACAATTTTTTTTTTTTTTTGTATTTTTAGTAAAGACAGGGTTTGACAGGCTGGTCTCAAACTCTTGTCCTCAAGTGATATGCCTGCCTCGGTCTCCCGAAGTGCTGGGATTACAGGCGTGAGCCACTACACCTGGCCAAAGTCCAGATTTTTTATCAACCAACTAGAAGACATGTTCTCTTCACATTTCAAATGACACTAGTTAACACGTGAAACACAACTACGTTGATCTACAATTGTATTCTTAAGTGACAGAAAGCAATACCCTTCCTTTTCCCAAACAATACATCTACTTACTCTTCCTAGGAATTCGCTGAAGAAAATCTCACATTATCGCCTCTCACATTATCATTTTCTTTTCTGGCTTCGAGATTGTCAGCCACAGACTTGCAGAATGTAAAAGCGAGAGGTACTCTTAGCTCAAAGTGTTCACAGATGAGTAAGCCGAGGCATGCAGAGGTGAAACACATTGCCCATGGTCACTCTAGGTGACAGAATTGAGACTGACTGAGGCTCATGTCATTTGCTCTTTTTCCTCCAGTGCTCAGGCATCAAGAGGAAGAAAATGCTCTACACTGATGTGCATAGCAGGTGCTCCCCCAAGATTTTTGAGGTTGAATTTATTCCTTAAACCAGGATTCCACTGTCCAGCAGGCAGCATACGGTCTAAATCCCCCTGCATCCATCAGATTCTTGGGGTCAGTGATCTGCGATGGATGCTCTCTCTAGCTGGGATAGAAGACCATCAACGCAAGGGGTTCCTAGCTCCGGAAAAGAGCCCAGTAGGTCTCTTGGTCTCTCCTTACCTCCTAGTGAGCTGCAGTTCTAAAGCCATGGAGTTTGGTGCCTTTTTCTGGGACAGAGGGTGGCAAATCTCTTCCCTATGGAGACTAGACTGCTAAACATTGATCTAGGTTGGCTCCATCTCCAACCTACAGGGTAAAATTTTAGCCTCTGATAAATGGTTTGGCTGTGTCTTCACCCAAATCTCATTTTGAATTGCAATCCAAATTGTAATCTTCACATATGCAGGGAGAAGGGACCTAGTGGGAGGTAATTGAATCATAGGGGTGGTTTCCTCCATGCTGTTCTCATGATAGTAAGTCAGTTCTCAGAAGATCGGGTTGCTTGGCAAATATCTGGCACATCCCTATTCTCTGTCTTGCCTGCTGTCATGTCAGATGTGCTTTGCTTCCTCCTCACCTTCCGCCAGGATTGTAAGTTTTCTGGGGCCTTCCCAGCCATGCAGAACTGTGAGTCAATTAAACCTCTTTTCTTCATAAATTGCCCAGTCTCAGGTATATCTTTAGAGCAGTGTGAAAATAAACTAATACAGCCTCTTTCTGAAAAATACTTTTACCTTCAAGAAGAGAAGCAGCTGGTAAGAAACTTATCCACTTCTGTTCAATTTCATTTCTTCTCTAGCTTGTTGTGAGAGGTGTAAACCAAAGGCATGCACTTGCTAAAATGATCTTTTGTGGCTGAAAATGACTGTTACATGTACTAGTAAATGATCATTTCTATTTTGATTACTAACAAAATGAACAGGCTCTGCTTTTCCTAATTGGCTTCATGACTGTGAGTTTTGGAAACAACTCGGGGGTAGGGGGGTGGAACAGAGGGTCTGGAAGAGGGGCCCAATCAAGCCACTGACTGTAATAACTTAACAACAATGTGTAAGAAAAAGCCCTCTCAGATCTGAAATACTGCTTTTCCACATGTCGATATGCTAGTAATTTCTTCCAATTTCTATCCAGGACTCTTATTTTGATTTTTCCATATTTGGAAATAGAAACCCAATGGTGCTGTGCCTGCATCTGTATTAGTCTTCTTTCATGCTG
The DNA here is from genome assembly GCF_049354715.1 of Callithrix jacchus. Classification (NCBI taxonomy): domain Eukaryota; kingdom Metazoa; phylum Chordata; class Mammalia; order Primates; family Cebidae; genus Callithrix; species Callithrix jacchus. The sequence continues at coordinate 6,930,333 of NC_133508.1, read as the reverse complement.
CTGATAAAGGCATACCAGACTCTGGAAAGAAAAAGAGGTTTAATGGACTTACTAGTCCACACGGCTGGGAAGGCCTCACAGTTATAGCAGAAGGCAAAGAGGACCAAGTCATGTCTTCCATGAATAGCAGCAGGCAAAGGGAGAAGCTTGTGCAGGGAAACTCCTGTTTTTTAAAACCATCAGATCTTGTGGGACTCACTCACTGTCATGAGAACAGCATGGAAAAGACCTGCCCCCATGATTCAATTACCTCTTACTGGGTCCCTCCTATAACGCATGGGATTGTGGAAGTTATAATTCGAGGTGAGATTTGGGTGAGGACACAGTCAAACCATATCACTATCTGACCCTCCTGCAGCTTCAATATCCTCCTTGTTCTCCAGAACAGAGTCCAAAGGGCCGAGCAAGTCTCCCTATATCAACCCACTTCTCCAAGAAGAACTCTGAATCTCCTTCCAGGTTCAGAGTGCTGTCACTCCAGACTTACCTTCTGTTCCCAAACCTGCTGGACTCCTTCACACTTTGACGCCACTGGAATATCATCTCCTTTCCTCCTACAATGATTAACTTCCTCTCCGTCCTTAAAGACTGATTCAGACCTCCTCCTCCTCCCACATCCCCATCACAAAGAGTGTTCTTGATTCAGGCTCCAAGGCGTTACTGAAATGCATTCCTCCTGCTGCTCTCTAGCCCAGCCCCTATGGACTTGGGATTAAGTTACTGCCACAAACTCAAACTGTGTCTCTTATCCATTCAACACACTGCTGTGCTGGGCAAAGCTCATTGTATGTGTTCACAAATCCTCAGTGAATTAATGAATACAAGCAAAGAATCAATTGAGTGATTTTCTAAAGCACAAAATATAACACTTGATTACTCATTCCCCTAGAGAATCCTTTTGACAGAACATCCAAATTCACTATGATGAAATGAGACTTTCCACAACTGGGCTCATTCTCTCTCTCTCTCTCTAGCTTCATCTCTGTTGCTCTCAACTCCCATTTTGTTCACACTCCACATGCTCTGGGGACACCAGGGTGTCTCCCTCGTTTCCTCATGCTACTCCTCTGGTCTGGAAAGTTCCTTCTTAGATGGTTTGGCTTTGTGTCCCCACCCAAATCTCATGTTGAACTGCAATTCCCAATGTTGGAGGAAGGAAACTGATGAGAGGTGATTGGATCATGGTGGCAGATTTCCTCCTTACTGGTCTTGTGATAGTGAGTTCTCTTGAGAGCTGGGTCTTTAGAAGTGTGGAGCACTGGCCAGGCATGGTGGCTCACCCCTGTAATCCTAGTACTTTGAGAGGCCAAGGTGGGCAGATCACCAGGTCAAGAGATTGAGACCATTCTGGCCAACATGGTGAAACCCTGTCTCTACTAAAAATACAAAAATTAGCTGGGTGCAGTGGTATGTACCTATAGTCCCAGCTACTTGGGAGGCTGAAGCAGCAGAATCACTTGAACCTGGGAGGTGGAGGTTGCAGTGAGCTGAGATCATCCCAGTGCACTCCAGCCTGGCAACAGAGTGAGACTTTGTCTCAATTAAAAAAAAGCATGTAGCACTTCTCCCTTCACTGTCTCCTGCTGCCACCTGGCTATGTGGTTCCTTCCCCTTTGTCCTTCTACCATGACTGAGTTTCCTGAGGCCTCCCCAGCCATGCCTCTGGTACAGCCTGTGGAACTGTGAGTCCGTTAAACCTGTTTTTATTTTAGTAAACTACTCAGTCTCGGGCAGTTCTCTATGGCGACATGGGAACGGACTAATACACTTCTCTTCTTGACTTTCTTGTTAACATCTCCCACTTTTCAAAACACACTTCACGTCATCAATGATCCTCTGCCTTCACACAGCACAAACTGCTCTCTCTCCCACCACTTACTCCCTTGCTCCCAGTGCTTTCTAAATTATGGGTTATGAATCATTAGTGAGTGATTACATCAGGTTAGCAGATTCCACCCAGAACTTTAAGCAATGAAGTAGAAAAGTATCGAAAAGCTCCCAGCACAGTAAAAGAACAAACCATGTTTCAGTGTCGTAAGTGTGTATGATGGGTGTGGGGAGGTATGCTGAGTCACAAATGCTGGGTTTTGTAGTCAGTTCCATTAGTTACTAATATATCTGAGGAAATAACTTTCCTCTGGGTGAAGCTCTCATTCTCTATTACATGTCAACTGTGTCGCTAGGCCCAGTGAGGGGTACTGAGTTAGATTTGGGCGTAAGTTTTAGCTCAGACATAATTCCAGCACCAAATCTCCATTCCATTATTCTCTCTCATTTCCATCTTAACCATTCACGAGTGCACTCAGCATTGCTGCAATTCTTAGATCTAATGTCCTTAGAGAGCTGGATGCTTGTTCTAATGAGCCTAACAAGAAAGAGTACACTTTTCAAAGAACCTCGCTATTTGTGACCGCGATAGGCCTTGTGCCAATAAATATTCCCATTCTCCAAGGGCTCTCAGAGAGCCATATAAGTAACGCAAATTAAAAAGCTCCCGTTGGTACGATCAGGAAGACTGACTTGCCTTTGCCATGACTAGTCTGTCCATTTTTAGCCACCAAGCATCAATTCCAGATTCTCAGATGTCCCCTTCCTTTCTGCCTGCAGCTCTATCTCTTTGAGTCCTGGTCCTGACATGTAGACTAGATATTATCAAGATAAGCTGTTATACAGAATGCAGAGCCTGGATGGAGTTCAGTCTCGGGAACGAAGCTGGTTATTTAAGTAATGAGTTGTCAGTAATGCACTCAGGACATAGAGCAATTTTGTGTGATTTTCCAAACTCCAAACTGCAAAATACTTATGGAGAAATTAAGATCAGTTTGGCTACATACTAGAGTCCTGGGTTATGTAGCTGTGGCCACATGATTTGCATATCACATGGTTTTCTGGTGTTTTAATTTTGCCTGGTGGTGAATGATCAAAGGCCTGTTGATTGAGGAAAAACCCACTTTGATAGTCCAAAGGGATTTGTGTGTGGACTTAACATTTCCGACAGCCTTCTCTGTGCTTTTCTCACTCAGAACACGTTTCCCCCCCACAAAAGACTTCTTTCAAGCTAAGGTTGCTTTAAAAACTAGAAAGAATAAAAAAGGCTCATAGATACAAAACAGTAAGTCACTGGGAAAGCTAAAAAGAAAATCACCAGTTTCACACTCCTTAGCACTAGCGAGTGCTGCCCTCAAGTGCAGAGGCGGGAGCCCAGCTGCCTGGGTTTAGACTCCAGCTCTGCCACTTGCAAGGAAGAACCCGGGATACCTCTCTGCCTCAGTTTCTTCATCTGTAAAGTGGAAACAAACTGCCTACTCTGCGGAAGTGTTTTAAAGAGGCAATCAGTAAATATACACAAGTGCTTAGATCATTCCCTGTCATAAGTACTCTATCCTATTACGATCTTTAGCTATTGGGCAGAGTTGAAAATGACTTTGCTCCATAGGAAGGCAGGGAACGAATTTGCCGTACCTGGTTGTGACAGTGAAATGTATTCTTTTCTTTTACCCCTCACTATGAAGTAAGGTTGATTAAAGCACGTGACTCCAGGGAGGATTCTAAGGTCCAATACATGTTCACGGTGAGGAAGAACAACGACAAAATCCACCATATGTGTTTCTCTTTTGATTTTTATTCCTAAGGTGAATTAGTCATCTTCTCCCAGTTTTTTAAAAGGCACAGTTGACAAATAAAATTGTATATGTGTAAGCTGTACGGCATGACATTTGAATATACGTATATATTATAAAATGATTATCCTAATCAAATAATGTTATCTATTACCTCATATAGTTACTGTACTTTTTTTTTGTTGGTGAGAACATTTGGGACCTACTTTCTTAGCAAATTTCAAGGATACAGCACAGTATGTTTTTGTATTTTTTTAAAATTTTTATTTCAGCAGCTTTTGGGGTACAAGTTTTTTTGTTACAAGGATGGATCATATAGTGGTGAATTCTGGGATTTTAAAGCACCCACCACTGGAGTAGTGTACATTGTAGCTAAAGTGTAGTTTATTTTTGAATCGGAGTCTTGTTCTGTTGCCCAGGCTGGCATGCAATGGAGTGATCTCGGCTCACTGCAGCCTCTGCCTCCCAGGTCCAGGCTATTCTCCCGTGTCAGTCTCCTGAGTAGCTGGGATTGCAGGCGCCCCAGACATGCCCCACTAACTTTTGTATTTTTAGTAGAGATGAGTTTCACTCTCTTGGCCAGGCTGGTCTTGAATTCTTGACCTCAAGTGATCTGCCTGCCTTGGCCTCCCAAAGTGCTGGGATTACAGGCATGAGCCACTGTACCCGGCCAAGTGTAGTGTTTTTTATTCGTAGTGCCCCTCCAGTTCTCCCCATTCTGAGTTCTAGAGTCCATGATATCACTTTGTCTGCCTTTGCATACCCACAGCTTAGTTCTCACTCATGAGTGAGAACATACAGTTTTGGTTTTCCACTCCTGTGTTACTTCACTTAGAATAATGTCCTCCAGCTCCATCCAAGTTCCTGCAAAAGACATGATTTTATTCTTTTACACAGGTGAGTACTATTCCATGGTGTATGTGTATCACCTTTTGTTTATTCACTCACTGGCTGATGGGGACTTACGTTGGTTCCACACCTTTGCAGTTGTGAATTACAGCACAAAATTATTAACTACGGTCATCATGCTATACCCTAGATCTACAAAACGTATTTATCCTGCATAACTTTGTGCCCTGCATCCTGAAACACTGTACCCTTTGACCAGCATTTCCCCACTTCCCCCATCCCCATTCCTGGAAATCTCCATTCCACTCTCTGCTTCTGTGAGTTTCACTATTCTAGAGTTCACATCCAAGTGAGATCATGCAGTATTTGTCTTTCATTTAACTTAACATAATGCCCCCTTGGTTTAATTTATGTTGTAGCAAATGACAGGATTTCCTTCTTTTTAAAGGTTGAATAATAATGCATTGTATATGTACCATATTTTTTCCCACCCATTGCAATAGAAATAACTTTGTTTTAGGCCAAGGAAAAAATCACAGGACTCTTAGATACATGCCGTATCTTGGCTATTGTGAATAATGCTGTAATAAATATGGGAGGCAGATATTTCTTTGACTTATTTTATTTTCTTTGGATATATATACCTCAAAGTGGGATTGCTGGATCATAGATAGTTCTATTTTTCATTTTTTGACAAAACTTTGCACTGTTTTCCATACTGACTGTACAAATTTACATTCCAAATGACAGTGCACACTCTCCCTATCTTTACTAATACTTGTAAATTTTCTGTCCTTTTGATAAAAGCTGTTCTAACACATGAGGTAATATCTTGTGGTTTTGATTTGTATTTCTCTGGTGATTAGTGATGTTGAATATCTTTTCCTGTAGCTGCTGGTCACCTGTATGTCTTCCTTGGGGAAATGTCTGTTAGGTCCTTTGTCTATTTTTAGGTTGGGTTATTTGTTTTTTTACTATTGAGTTTACTCGTTCTCATTTGTTTTCTCTCTGATCTTAATTATTTGTTTTCTTTTGCTAATTTTGGGTTTGTTCTCGTGTTTCTAGTTCCTTGAGGTGCATTGTGAGGTTGTTAATTCCACTTAGTCTGAAGGTTAGTTCCACTTGGTCTAAACTCCAATGTGTCTAATTAATTTGTCTTTGTTCATTTTTGTCTCAGTTATTTGTCTAGGGTTAAGTGAGATGTTGAAGTTCCTCACTATTATTGCATTGCTATTCCTTTAGCTCTAGTAACATTTGTATATGATTTGGGGAGCTGGGTGCATATATATTGAGGGTTATCATCTTTGTGATGTGTTTTATCTTGAGTTTTATTTTGTCTGATACATGTAGCTGCTTTTGCTTTCTGTTAACATTTGCATGGGTGTCTTTTCTTTTGTCTCTTCTCTTCCAGCTTATGTAGATCTTTAAACATAAAGTGAATCTCTTTTAGGCAGCATGTAGTTGAATTTTTAAAAAATTCATTTAGCCATTTTATATCCTTTAATTGAATAATTCACTTATGTTTAAAGTAATTATTGCTAGCTTAGAACTTGTTCTTCTGACTATTTTGTAGTTTCTTTGTTTCTTTCTCTTTCCAGCTACCTTTGTGATTTGATGATTTTTGTAGTGATATGTTTTGATTCCTTTCTTTCTCTTTTGAGTATCTATTGGAGGCTTTTTCTTTCCTTAGTGGTTATAATGAGTCTTATGTAACAGAAAACGTTCTATATTATAACATTTCTACTTTGGCCAAGAGTGGTGGCTCATGCCTGTAATCCCAACACTTTGGGAGGCCAAGGCAGGCAGATCACTAGGTCAGGAGATCAAACGTCCTTTACCATAAGCCTCATCTCTACTAAAAATACGAAAATTGGCCAGGTGTGGCAGCACATGCCTATAGTCCCAGCTACTCAGGAGGCTGAGGCAGGAGAATTCCTTGAACCTGGGAGGCAGAGGCTTCAGCGAGCTGCGATGGCACCACTCCACTCCAGCCTGGGTGGCAGAGCAAGACTCCATCACACACACACAAAATAAAAAATAAAAAAATAACAACTGTATTTTAAGGGGATACATTTGCATAAAAATTCTATACTTTCTCCTTTCTCCACATTTTATTAATGTCTCAACTTACATCTATTTGTAATTTGTATTTATTAACAAATTCCTGCAACTCTAGTTAAGACTTTTTTGCTAGAGTTAAGTGATTTGTTCACTACAATTACAATATTCGAATATTCTGAATTTCACTATATTCTTACTTTTATAGTGAGTTTTATTTTCACATGTTTGCTAATGTCCTGTTTCAACCTGAAGAATTCCCTTTAGCATTTTCATAAGGCAGGTGTAGTGGTGATAAATTCTCTTAGCTTTTGTTTTTCTGGGATAGTCTTTATCTTTTTTATTTCTGAAGGGCAGCATTTCTGGGTGTAGTATCTTTGGAAGTTTTATCTTTCAGCCCTTTGAATATCATGCCACTTTTTCCTGGCCTGCAAGATTGTGCTAAGAAATATTCTGCTAGTCTTATAATGGTTCACTTGTATATGAAAAGCCACTTTTCTCTATCTGTTTTAAGAATTATTTTTGTCTTCTGTGACCTTGATTATAATGCACCTTGGTGAAGATCTTTTCACATTTAATATATGATATGGTTTGTTTGTGTCCCATCCCAAATATCATTTTGAATTGCAGCTTCCATAATCCCCATATATTATGGGAGACACCTGGTGGGAAGTAAATGAATCACAGGGGTTGGTTTTTCCATGCGGTTCTAATTATAATGAATAAGTCTCACAAGATCTGATGGGTTAATAAATGGCAATTCCATTGCCATGCTCTCTTGCCTGCTGCCATGTAAGACATGCCTTTACTCTTCATTTGCCTGCTGCCATGATTATAAGGCCTTTCCAGCCATGTGGAACTGTGAGTCCATTACACCTCTTTTTTTCTTATAAATTACCCAGTCTCAGGTATGTCTTCATAGCAGTATGAAAATAGACCAATACTTGGCTGGGCACGGTGGCTCACGCCTATAATCACAGCACTTTGGGAGGCTGAGGCGGGTGGATCACGAGGTCAAGAGATCAAGACCATCCTGGTCAACATGGTGAAACCCCGTCTCTACTAAAAATACAAAAAATTAGCTGGGCGTGGTGGCGCGTGCCTGTAATCCCAGCTACTCGGGAGGCTGAGGCAGGAGACTTGCTTGAACCCAGGAGGCGGAGGTTGCAGTGAGCCGAGATCGCGCCATTGCACTCCAGCCTGGGTAACAAGAGCGAAACTCCGTCTCAAAACAAAAAACAAACAAACAAAAACAACGATGATACTAATATTGTCATTTTAGAAACAGAGATATTTTTGTGTGTGCAGCATTTCGATTTGCAGCTCTGTTAGCTTTAATCTGTTTCTCTCTTATTTGTTTATTCATCAAAAGTGTCTTGTTCCTGTCTGTCATCCATACAACTTATGTCTGCCACAAGCAGTTGAAGAATTGCTCTGGAGGGTGGCATGAAGATGCTGACGTGTAAACACAATAACGTGACGTATGCCTTCGAGTCTTTGAATGTATACTATTAATGTACCTTAAATAGTATGCTCTGTAGAATTAAAAAGAAATTGTAGTTTGCAGAATACATTACATTAGGAAACAAAAACGATGGCTTCTCTGACTGGATTCCCATTATTTGACTGTATCCTGTGAAGAACATTCAGCAAAAGTACAAGCGGGTCTATTATCCCTTCATGGGTGTTTTGCAGAAATTTCCTACCTCCTTTCTGCCTCCTGCAGTATGGGATGGAGCAAGGATGGGAACTGGGCATTCCAGACCTGCAAAGAGTGCGCCTTCTCCCCAGGAGCTAGAATCTCTCTGTTGATAATGGGGTTTTGTGAAAAATCTTAGCAAAATAATACTGTCAGTCATCTAATTGTTATGCTTTGATAATCGATCTTTTAGGAGGAATGGGCTATCCCAGCGTGAAACTAAACTTCAGAGTAGAGACAAATTTAAAGCCAGAATATATTTCCGATATCAGTTACTTTGTGGATGTGAGGCTGAGACCCGTGAAGTAGGTGACCTTTCCCATATCATACAGTAAATCAGTGAGAAAACCAAGAGACAGAATTGAAATCTCTGACTTGCAGTCCATTCCACAAGGTTTTCTCTTTATTCAGAATATTAATTTATTTTTGCAAAATTGTAAAAGAATGCACAAACTTTGATACATGTAAGTAACTCTGTTGGATGGTGTGGTATAGGGTACCATGGCTAAAAATGGGGTTCTGTGGCTTGAGGAAACTGGAAATCTTTACCCTTGCTCCTTTGTCTATAAAATGAGTGTTGTCTGTTTTCAATGGTTTTATATGTATACCTAACGTGGTGAATAGAAGAGTTATGCTGGAATTTGCAGAGAGAATTGGATAACTAAGAAAATATATTTCCAAAACATCTGCCCTGAATAGACCCAGCAACTGGTGATCTTTTTATTTCCTAAGTAGGAAATCTTAAATGCACAGACACACTAAGTAATGCTCCCTGACTTTGAATGTTCACAATATTCATTTTAAAAGTCAGATGTGTCAATGTTAGCTCTTTGCGTATACAAGTACCAGTGTTCTTACATTCTATCAGTTTCTGGAAACTCTAATGCAATGGAACGTGAGACACAGATGGGACCTCTTTGGCAAAGAGTCTTTGAAGGACGGAGGAGGAAAAAAAGTATTTCAATGGGTTGTCTCTAAAACTACAATTCTGCAATCAGTTGAGTTTTATAGAAAGAATAGAGGGAAGGCAGGAGAATAATGGTTAAAGAAACGTGTTTTTAGTCAAGATGGTCTGGTTTCAAGTCCCATCTCTGCTGAATACTGCTATGTGGCCTAGAGAAGCGACTAATAGTATCTACATTTTGGGGTTATGGTGATAATCACATGAGTTAGTGGACATAAAGTATATCACTTATTACTTGGCATATACCAAGGACTCAAATAATAACTGTCAGTATTACTATCTATCCTCACTCTTTATTTTCTTTTCTGAGATGGAATTTTGTTCTTGTCGCCCAGGCTTGAGTGCAATGGCACAATCTTGGCTCACTGCAACCTCTGCCTCCTGGGTTCAAGTGATTCCCTACCTCAGCCTCAGGGGATTACAGGCATGTGACATCACGCCCAGCTAATTTTTTGCATTATTAGTAGAGACGGGGTTTCTTCATGTGGGTCAGGCTTGTCTTGAACTCCGAGCTCACATGATCTGCCCACCTCGGACTGGCCACTGTGCCAAAGTGCTGGGATTAGAGGCATGAGCCACTGTGCCTGGCCTCCCATCCTCACTCTTTACTCTTCAGTATAATTGAAACCCGGAGGATTTCAGCAACTTGCTCAAGACCACACAGTGAGTTACTGGTAAAATCAGAAACATTATCCAGATTTCCCAAATATCAATAAAAGACTGATTATTGCCTCTAGTCAGGAAAAAAATTCAGCCTAAGGATATCATGTAATCAACTAATCTCAAACAGCAGTACTCTCTCTTGATTCCAATGAGTACTACAAAATATAGGGGGAGCTATGGATAGGAATTGTTTTTTTCTCAAACTTGTATCATGCCTAGAGAACTTTCCTTAAAGGCTTCCACCTCATGAGTTGGAGAACTAGGCAGAAAAGTCCCGAAGATACTAAATAACACAGTTTAATGGTTTCCTCAGGAGAATCTCAGATATAAAAAGAGATAAAGCATCTCTCGCAGATAAAGAGAGACAGCCTCCAGAGAGAAGTTTAAGAAGAATTCCATAAAGCCAAGGTTTATGACTTCATTGTTGCAAAGAGTCTTTGAAGGACGGAGGAGGAAAAAACGTATTTCAATGGGTTGTCTCTAAAACGACAATTCTGCAATCAGTTGAGCTTTATAGAAAGAATAGAGTTTGCTTGGTTAATGGAACTAGTGATACTAAGACACCATCTGGCTACCTGTCCTTATAGGAAAGGGTCTGGCCCAGTGGCATGCTATAGCCAGATTTCACTGGCTTGTGAGAAGTGACTGCACCTGTCTCTTCTCCAGCTGGTGTTCAGTAACATCCTGTTAACCCAAAATCGGCTTAGTTGGGAGAACCACAGAAACTGGCAAATGCTACAAAGCAGAGCTTTCCTCCCTCACACCTCTAGAGATAGGGATGCTTCCTGCGTAAATCATCTTAGGCAGGTAGGAATAAGTGAGTGTTTGTGTGTGTGTGTGAGAGAGAGAGCACATAAGAGAACTACTACTTTTTTAAAATAAGTAGCCTGGTACTTTTCATGTGTTATGATTTAGAAATGACTTTTTAAAAAGCATACTCCCTAAAATGAATTCTGGAAAAAAAAATCATCTTTTCGGTTGACTTCTTCATGGTTTATTAATCTGATCTGAAACAAAACAATAAAACCACAAGCAAGAGCAATTTGGGAAAAAATAAAGCTGGCCAGTAAAATCTTCAAGTTGCAGGTATGAAAGTTAGAAACTGAGAAGAAGTATATCAGGAGAATGCTGTTGGATTTTTGTCCTTTGGGGGCACTGAAATCTGGTGAGAGTCACAGAGCTGGGGGAGACCTACAGCTTCATCGTGTAAATTACAGATTTTCAATGGTTTTGATTTAAAAGAGGCTTGATCAATAAGCCATGGTGCCTCAGTCTCGTGTGGAAGGTAATAGACAGGCCCCAGGGCTGTGCAGATGGAGGTTCACATGTCTCTTTCATGACTGATAGAAAGGGGAGGTGGGAGAACACTGGCCGAGTCTGCTAACTGATTGGAGCGCACCTGCTCAGGTATCTGCTGTGTGAAGCAATGTGGGCCTCCTGCCAAGCACGGAAGCGGAAAAGAGTTGTTTCTCCAGATCACTGGGTCCCCAAGTGGAATGAACTGAGCAGCAGGCCTAGAGCCTTCTCCTAATCTCTCATTAGATGCACATTAATCTTTCCTTAGAAGTAAAGGACAAGGAGAGGGTTACTTTAATAGATGGTCCCTTTCTTTTTTTTCTTTTTTCTTTTTTTGTTTTTGTTTTTGAGATGGAGTTTTGCTCTTGTTACCCAGGCTGGAGTGCAATGGTGCGATGTCGGCTCACGGCAATCTCCGCCTCCTGGGTTCAGGCAATTCTCCTGCCTCAGCCTCCTGAGTAGCTGGGATTACAGGCACGTGCCACCGTGCCCAGCAAATTTTTTGTATTTTTAGTAGAGACGGGGTTTCACCATGTTGACCAGGATGGTCTCGATCTCTTGACCGTGTGATCCACCCGCCTTGGCCTCCCAAAGTGCTGGGATTACAGGCGTGACCCACCATGCCCGGCCGGTCCCTTTCTACAAAATAAAACATAAGGCATGGTTAATAAGTGTCCCCTCAACCTCCTTATCAACCAAAGGAAAATATGAGTGTTATGAGAGCAGGAGACAGAGAGATCCAAGTTCAAGTCCTGATCAATGACTTCCTGGTTAGGTGGTCTAGGATAGGGTTTCACAAACTCTCAAGGCCTCAGCTTCCCCATCTGTAAACTGGGATGGTAACAGGCTGTGGTGAGATTTCATGAGGTGCTGCATGGAAAACCTTAGCACGGTGCCTAGTATGTGGTGAGTTCCCAATTATTGTGTCTTGTACATTGCATGCTAGCTTTGGAGAAGACCAGTGACAGCACAACTTATCACTATGGCTGCTTGTTCAGTGAAGGCCTAATAATTACTAAAGGTTGCAAACTACACTTGAAGTCTTAATTAAGGTTAATAAATTCCATGCTGATTAGAAGAGACAACCATTGTCTTTTTCTGTGAGGCTACAGCTATAGAGTCGGCAAATAGTACATTATTGCCAAGGTCAACATCTCTTTAATGCCAAATTTCAGTGGGAAATTAGGAGGCAAGTTGGACAGTTGTAGAGCCTCAGGCTTTGCTGAAAAGTCCATCTTTCAACTTTCCTCCTAATTCAGCTGGGGGCAGTAGGCAATCAGCAGCACAGCCTCCTCTGGAAAAGAGAGAAATCTACCTCTATCCGAGTCACCTTGAGACACACAGGAAGATGCTTAAGGAGAATTCTATATTTTGATCAAATGGGTATGTCTATGTAAAAATTTATTGTATATATATATATCTTCTTTTTGAAACCTCAGTCTTAATCCTTGTAGTTTAATGGTGTCAAACTTAATTTTAAAAAATCACCTTATGTACCTAACTTATCCTACAACATTTGAAATCCAAGAAATGTGGGCTCAGTCCTCTACTTACGAAAGGTGTAACTGGGCAAGTTAGTCTTTCTGAAACCCAGCTGTTCCCCTCTGTAAAATGGGATAGTAGCATCCACCTCAACTGGTTGAGGATTAAATGAGATACGTATATGAAAGCCCTGGGTGCTCTCATCAATAAGAGGACCTCTTTTGTCCTTTCTTTTTACCTTAGAACGGAGAAATAACCTTGTACATTTCATGTTAATTTTCTAACAACAGACAAATATTACATACGTTACATTTATAATTTAGTGGAACTGCTCTGACAAAATAAAAATAGCTGTACATTGTGTTCCCTAAGGAAAAAAAATGTTTAGCTAAGATTGATGTAGACCACTGATGAGTGTTAAGAAACAGGATAGTGGAGATTTCAAGATAGTAATGTCTACGGCGTTGGTAAAGCTGTGGCTAAAAATGTTTTAAAGAAAAGAAGGAAAACTGCAGCCCAGAGCAACGTTTTACATTGAACTATCGCTTTCATTTCATTTAACACATTACAGAGTGAAGTCAGTATAAGATGATAATTTTATTATAAAATATTAGTAAAACACCCACAGGCATTATGAAAGTGATTGTTACCATCTTCATCCTGAGTTGAAGCAGATGAGTTAGTGAGCACTGAGGAAACTTATGGATGTATTTGGGGCTGCATTTTAATTCTGTTTGCCGAGGAAAATACCATAAAGGAAAAATTGTTTTCTAGCCATTCATATCATAACTCACACCTGCAATTAAAAGCAGTCCATCTTTTGATTAGGAAGGTGATTTTCAGGGTATTTTCAGTTCTTTGTGGAAACAAGCACCTCCTCTCTCCATTAACTTCCTAGGAGAAGGCGTTCTGCCCTTACAATTTAAGGCACATCTTAGAGCTTTCCATGTAATTTACACATTTCAAGTTTGCTAATGAGTTCTTTATATCAAAACTACCATAGACAGAAAATCTTTCTTTGAATCGTCATCTTGAAAGAGACACAGAAAGAAACCTGTGAAATCCTCCATAGCGGCTATTAAAGAGAAAGTTACATTAAACTGTGACTAAGTTAAATGGAGTTACACTTTTAGGAGTCAGAATTTACCTAGAAACTTAATGATAAAGGCAAGAGGATATCAAATTCAAATTTCTTTTTCCTCCCAGCCTTTTCAGAGTAATGCCAAGAAAATATATGTGAAAGAGACACCCACGTCATTGAACAAAAGGTTCTTATGTCACATAACAAATCATGTCATTTCCCATTTTACTATATGATAGTCCTGTCTGTAGCATACTCAGATGAACCCTGGGGGAACTGAGGGATTTACGAGATCCAAAAATCTTTCCCAATGCTGCTATCTTATACGTCATGTTGAAATACGGCTATTCTTAAGAAAAATCAAACATCCACAACAATAGCCACAATAGCAACAGAATATTTGTTCTGCTTCTCCTCCATTGTGCTCTGCTTGTTTTATCAAAGGGTTTTTATGGTACCAGAATTGTTACTCCATGGCTTAGGTGACTAATGATCAGAAAGACTGGCCTATGGTCCATGCAAGGGGTCAGCAAACTATGGGATCAGACCCAACTCTTGTCTGTGGCTTGCTTTTGTAAATAAAGTTTTATTGGAACACTGCCATGCTCACTTGTTTTTGGATGCTGTTTTCACACTTTAAGAGCAGAGTCAGGCAGTTGAGGTAGAGGCTGTATGGCCTCTTGAAAGAGACACAGTAAAACTCAAAATATTTACCTTTACAGAAAATGTTGGCTGAGATCTGGTCTATGCTATCAAAATTGCTGACATAAGAAGGTATTTCCTCATCACCCATAAAGGAAGGAGCAAAACAGCAGCTTGCTCTTAACAGCGCATTTCCAGAGTTTTGTTACCCTTTATTGGTGCCAAAGAAAGGAGAGAAGCTTTGCAGAGAGGTGTTAGATTTAGAACAGAGTGTTTCACTGTAGATACTTTATCACAGAAAAGGCTCAGGGAGTGGCAAAAACGGGGATTTAAAGGCACATTTGTCTGAGGAAGAAAAATGACATTTAGGTCCTTTAAGAAAAAGTAGATTCCACTAAGAAAATAAAGTTTATTCAAATTAGTTACTTTTACTTGCTTCTCCAGGCCAGTAGCTCAAAGGTTTTTGATTTTCTTTGTTTTTTAGAGGCAGGTGATACTTTTCTCATTAAGTGTATACAACTCCCTTTAGGTATCTGTGTTTCAAGTAAAACCATTACTGTTTCTTCTCTGCAATGACTTCTCTTTTTTATTATTAAATGTGATGCTAGCTATTAAATATATAAATGCATTCTAATTGCTGCTCACTTATTTACTCATTATGTATTTGATTTGTGTCTATTCACTCCATCCGGCACAATGTGTGTAATGATATGTGTTCTGTTTGTTTCGTGGGTTGCTTTTTCTTCATTTTGTTGGCTGCTGCTCTTCTCTCAGCTGTTTCAGTGTTCAAAGGCCCCACTCAGTCTTCGGAGTCATTTACTGATTACTCACAAATTTTATCTGCAGCCTGATTTCTATCCGACATTCTGTCCAGCTTTCTAGCCAACATCTCCACTTACCGTCAATACTCATCTCACACTTTTCCAAGATGAAATTCCCAGTTGCAAGTGCTTATTTTGTGTCAGCTTGGCTGGCCAGTGCCCAGATATGTGGTCAAACATTATTCTGGATATTTCTGCGAATGTGTTTGAATGTTATTAACATGTAAACGGTCAGGCTGAGGAAAGTGGATTGCCCTCCCCTACTGTGGGAGAGCCTCATCCAATCAGTTGAAGGCCTGAATAGAACAAGAAGGAATTCTACAGTCGATGGCCCTCAGGCTTGACCGCGGCATACCTCTTCCTGGGTCTCCAGCCTGCAGATTTTGGGCTTGCCACTGTCCATAATCAAGTAAGCCACTTCCTTCAAGATAAAGAGCTTTCTCTGTACACACACACACACACACACACACACACACCCCTACCTCACTCTCGTGCTCTCTCTCTCTCACACACACACACACCCTCGTTCTCTCTCTCTCTCTCACACACACACACACCCTCGTTCTCTCTCTCTCTCACACACATACACACCCTCGTTCTCTCTCTCTCTCTCACACACATACACACCCTCGTTCTCTCTCTCTCTCACACACACACCCTCATTCTCTCTCTCACACACACACACACCCTCGTTCTCTCTCTCTCTCACACACACACCCTCGTTCTCTCTCTCTCTCACACACACACCCTCATTCTCTCTCTCTCTCACACACACACCCTCATTCTCTCTCTCTCTCTCTCACACACACACCCGTTCTCTCTCTCTCTCACACACACACCCTCATTCTCTCTCTCTCTCACACACACACCCTCGTTCTCTCTCTCTCTCTTACACACACACACCCTCGTTCTCTCTCTCACACACACACACCCTCATTCTCACTCACACACACACACCCTCGTTCTCACTCTCACACACACACCCTCGTTCTCACTCTCACACACACCCTCGTTCTCACTCTCTCTCACACACACACCCTCATTCTCACTCACACACACACACCCTCGTTCTCTCTCTCTCTCACACACACACCCTCATTCTCACTCACACACACACACCCTCGTTCTCACTCTCTCACACACACACCCTCGTTCTCACTCACACACACACCCTCGTTCTCACTCACACACACACCCTCGTTCTCTCTCTCTCTCACACACACACCTCGTTCTCTCTCACACACCCTCGTTCTCACTCTCTCACACACACACACCCTCGTTCTCACTCTCTCACACACACACACCCTCGTTCTCTCTCTCTCTCACACACACACCTCGTTCTCTCTCACACCCTCGTTCTCACTCTCTCTCACACACACACACCCTCGTTCTCACTCTCACACACACACACCCTCGTTCTCTCTCTCACACACACACCTCGTTCTCTCTCACACACCCTCGTTCTCACTCACACACACACACCCTCATTCTCTCTCTCACACACACACCCTCGTTCTCTCTCTCTCACACACCCTCGTTCTCACTCACACACACACACCCTCGTTCTCACACACACACACACCCTCATTCTCACACACACACCCCCTCGTTCTCTCTCTCTCACACACACACCCTCATTCTCACACACACACCCCCTCGTTCTCTCTCTCTCACACACCCTCGTTCTCACTCTCACACACACACACCCTCGTTCTCACACACACACCCTCATTCTCACTCTCACACACACACCCTCGTTCTCACTCTCTCACACACACCTCGTTCTCACTCACACACACACACCCTCGTTCTCACTCACACACACACACCCTCATTCTCACTCTCTCACACACACACCCTCGTTCTCTCTCTCTCTCACACACACACACCCTCACTCACACACCCACACCCTCGTTCTCACTCACACACACACCCTCGTTCTCACTCACACACACACACCCTCGTTCTCACTCTCTCACACACACACCCTCGTTCTCACTCTCACACACACACCCTCGTTCTCACTCACACACACACACACCCTCATTCTCTCTCACACACACACCCTCGTTCTCTCTCTCTCTCACTCACACCTCGTTCTCTCTCTCACACACACACACCCTCGTTCTCTCACACACACCCCCTCGTTCTCTCTCTCACACACACACACCCTCGTTCTCACTCTCACACACACACCCTCGTTCTCACTCACACACACACACCCTCATTCTCTCACACACACCCTCGTTCTCTCTCTCACACACACACACCCTCACTCTCACACACACACACCCTCGTTCTCACTCACACACACACCCTCGTTCTCACTCACACACACACACCCTCGTTCTCACTCTCTCACACACACACCCTCGTTCTCACTCTCACACACACACCCTTGTTCTCTCACACACACCCCCTCGTTCTCTCTCTCACACACACACACCCTCGTTCTCACTCTCACACACACACCCTCGTTCTCACTCACACACACACACCCTCATTCTCTCACACACACCCTCGTTCTCTCTCTCACACACACACACCCTCACTCTCACACACACACACCCTCGTTCTCACACACACACACCCTCGTTCTCTCTCTCTCACACACACACACCCTCATTCTCACACACACATACACCCCCTCGTTCTCACTCTCTCTCACACACACACCCTCGTTCTCACTCTCTCTCTCTCACACACACACACCCTCGTTCTCTCTCTCACACACACACACCCTCGTTCTCTCTCTCTCTTTCACACACACACACCCTCGTTCTCTCTCTCTCTCACACACACACACCCTCGTTCTCTCTCTCTCACACACACACACCCTCGTTCTCTCTCTCTCACACACACACACACCCTCGTTCACACACACACACACACACACACACACTATTGTTTCTGTCTCGCTAGAGAACCTTAAATAATATGTCAATCTTCTACCTTAATTCTGTGCATGCTCCACTCTTCTTTGACTCAGTTAAGAACAGTTTTCAATTCTGTTCTTCCACTTGCCCAGGTCAGAAATCTTGGAGTTATCCTTCACTCTGTCCCTTTTCACCTACGTCATAATCAATCCACTAGCAAATCCCACTGGCTTTACCCTCAGAATGTATTCAGAGTCCGACCCCTTCTCCTCTCTACCACATCCTCCTGGGGCTGAGCTGTAGTTACCTTTACATGGGATCACTGGTGTTTCTCACTCATCCCCCTCCCTCTGCACTTGCCTCCACATTGTGTAATCTCACAGCAGTTGGAGTGATCAAATTATTTGCTACTACAAAGAAAACTGCAGTAATTCAAAATCTCATTTGGAATAAAAGCCAGTGTTCCTAAAATAGCTTCTTTGCACTTTTTATAATATTCTAGACTTGGTCCTGTCTCAGGGTCTTTGCACATGTCGTTTCCACTTTGCAGCATGTTCCCCACCCGAAGAGCCACAAGCCTATTCCTCGCCTCCTTCCAGCAATGGCTCAGATGTTGTTAGCTTGGTGCAAAAGAAACAGTGGTTTCAGACCACGAATTTTAATTCATTATAACCTGGCTCAAACACATCTTTGTTAATTAAAATAGAAATCATTATAATCAACCCATTTTTGCCAATGAGAAATACATTTGTTTATCCCTGTGGTGTGAAATCTGTGCTCTGGGATTTGATGAACTCTTGGAAAGCCTTTTCTGCATCTTGCTCATTGTGGAAGTGTTTTCCCTACAAGAAGCTGTTGAGATGCTTAAAGTGGTAGCTGGTTGCTGAAAAGTCAGGTGAATATGGCAGAAGAGGCAAAACTTTGTAGCCCAATTCATTCAACATTGGAAGCGTCGGTTGTGTGACATGTGGTTGGGCATTGTCGAGGATTGGGCCCTTTCTGTTGACCAATGCTGGCTATAGGTGTTGCAGTTTTCGATGCCTCTCATAGGCTTGTTGAACATACTTCTCGGTTGTAATGGGTCCTCCAGGATTCAGAAAGCTGTAGTGAATCAGACAAGCAGCAGACCACCAAACAGTGACCATGACTCTTTTTGGTGCAAGTTTGTCTTTGGAGCTTATGCTTGGTCCAACCACTGAGATGGATGTCACTGGTTGTCACTGTTTATCACTGGTTGTCACTGCTTGTCACTGGTTATCACTGGTTGTCGCTGGTTATCGCTGATTGTCACTGGTTGTCGCTGGTTGTCACTGCTTGTCACTGGTTATCACTGTTTATCACTGGTTGTCACTGGTTATCGCTGGTTGTCACTGATTGTCACTGGTTATCACTGGCTGTCACTGGTTATCACTGGTTGTCGCTGGTTGTCACTGGTTGTCGCTGGTTGTCACTGCTTGTCACTGGTTATCACTGTTTATCACTGGTTGTCACTGGTTATCACTGGTTGTCACTGGTTGTCACTGGTTATCACTGGTTGTCACTGATTGTCACTGGTTGTCACTGGTTATCACTGGTTGTCACTGGTTGTCACTGATTGTCACTGGTTATCACTGGTTGTCACTGGTTGTCACTGTTTATCACTGGTTGTCACTGGTTATCACTAGTTGTCACTGATTGTCACTGTTTATCACTGGTTGTCACTGGTTATCACTGGTTATCACTGATTGTCACTGGTTATCACTGGTTGTCACTGGTTATCACTGGTTGTCACTGGTTGTCACTGGTTATCACTGGTTGTGACTGTTTATCACTGGTTGTCACTGGTTATCACTGGTTGTCACTGATTGTCACTGGTTATCACTGGTTGTCACTGGTTGTCACTGATTGTCACTGGTTATCACTGGTTGTCACTGGTTATCACTGGTTGTCACTGATTGTCACTGGTTGTCACTGGTTGTCTTATGAAATCCAGTTTTCATTGCATTTCACAATCCAATCAAGACATGGTTCATTGTTGCTGCAGAGCATAAGAGAAGACAGCACTTCAAAGATTCTGTTGATTTTTCAGTCAGCTCATGAGGCATCCACTTAGCGAGCTTCTTCACCTTTCCAGTTTGCTTCAAATGCTGAACAACCGTAGACTAGTTCACGCTGAGTTCTTTGGGAACCTCCTGTGTAGTTGTAAGAGGCTCAGCTTTGATGATTGCTCTCAACTCATCATTGTCAACTTCTGACTGCCCGCACTGTGCTCCTCGTCTTCGAGGCTCCCATCTCCTTTGCAAGACTTCCTGAACCACCACTGCCCTGTACGTTCGTTAGCAGTTCCTGGGCCAGGCCAAATGCGTTGTTGATATTGGGAGTTGTCTCTGCTGCTTTACAACCCATTTTGAACTCAAAAAAAATTGTCCAGATTTGCTTTTTGCCTACCATCATTTCCATGGACTAACCAGAAAATAAACAGACAATAATGAGTCATTAGCAAAAAACAAGCCATAAAGCAAGAAATGCCCATTAAAAAGATGTACAACATAATCACACGTAAGAATGTATTCCAGTGTCAAGCCACAAATTCCAACCATGCAAAAACTGCAGTTACTTTTGCAGAGACCTTCCCTAACTACCTAATTTACAACTGCTCCTCACTCTGCACCTTGTATTCTCTGCCTCCCTGCCACGCTTCCTGTTTCTCCACTGCTTTATCAATTTCTAATATATCACAGAGTTAACTACTTCTGTGCTCATTCTGTGCTTACTTGGTAGTATTTTACATTAACATAAAAATTGCCAGTAGGCATTAAAACACACAAAATAATGTGTTATTCTGCAACCTGTTGTTACCTATTTCAGCTGTTTCTCTTTCATTCCATTTCTCCCACTTCACTGGGAAATAAACCTGATGGAAGCAGGAATTTGCTTTAATTTGTTCACTGTATTCTATTACCTAGAATAGAGCCTAGAACAAAGTAGCTGTCCAACCAACATTGAAGGAATGTCTTCAGTTGCCTTCTGTATGCCTGGCTCTTTACTGGGACATTGGGACTACAACAGAATTGTCGGACCTAATTCTTAACTTTCAATTATTTATCATTTGATTGATTGTCCCAACTAAAATTTTTTCTGCAAGAATGCGGAGAGAATTCTTCCTCTATGACTGGAGGGGAAATGCTCAAAGATATACTCAATGGAAATAATTAAATATCCAGGTATGTGGAACAATATTTGATTACTTGAAGGAAAAAAATGCTGAAGGATTTCAGAGAGGACACTAAAGTGTTGGAGACTCCATAAGGGAGAAGGACAAAGGAGGCAGGTTCTGAAGTACAGGAGAGTTAATATAGGAAAGGGCTGGTGTGGGGCACAGAGGTGCGCTCTGCTCTCTGAGGGCTGGTTCATGGTCCCAGGGATTGTCCTTGTGCTGCTTTTTTTTTTTTTTTTTTTTGAGACGGAGTTTCGCTTTTGTTACCCGGGCTGGAGTGCAATGGCGCGATCTCGGCTCACCGCAACCTCCGCCTCCTGGGTTCAGGCAATTCTCCTGCCTCAGCCTCCTGAGTAGCTGGGATTACAGGCACACGCCACCGTGCTCAGCTAATGTTTTGTATTTTTAGTAGAGATGGGGTTTCACCATGTTGACCAGGATGGTCTTGATCTCTTGACCTCATGATCCACCCGCCTCGGCCTCCGAAAGTACTGGGATTACAGGCATGAGCCACCACGCCCGGCCATCTTTGTGCTTTTGATCTTCCAGGCTGTAGGCCTTAGGACTCAGACCACGTCCTGCTCTTCAAGATGCTGTTCACCCCCACTC
The DNA here is from genome assembly GCF_049354715.1 of Callithrix jacchus. NCBI lineage: Eukaryota > Metazoa > Chordata > Mammalia > Primates > Cebidae > Callithrix > Callithrix jacchus. The sequence continues at coordinate 6,908,477 of NC_133508.1, read as the reverse complement.
CCCACCACCACCATTAGCACCAGCATATCTGCTAAGTCCAGAGGTTCTTTCTTCACTGGGCCTTCTGTATAAAAGAAGAGTTTTAGGAAGATTTATCTGATAGATGTTTGGAGGCTGGGAACCATTGAAAATGGCAGTTGCAGTAGCACGGAGGATGTCAGGTGATGACAGGGCGGAGTAAGGAGGTAGCGTGGGAAGGAAGAGGATGGATCCCTGTGGGCGGTGGGGGAGGCAGGACAAGCTGAAAATGTTCAGGGTTTGGTGACTGGACAGGCTGCTTGTGGTTCAAAGAGGACAGGTGATGTCAGTGGTAGGGATAAGGAAGGCTTTACTTGCATTTGGGGCTGTTCACAGGTTACCTACAAGGTAACCACGGAACAGGCATACACAAATAAATGCCTTTGTAGTGAGTTGTGTGTCTGGGATGTGGTGATGACATCCTAGGGCTGGAGTTAAGAATTTGATGGCTTTCTAATTATAGGTGGCAGTCACAGCAATGGTAAGATAAAGGGCAAGAGTTTAAAGAAACGGAGTAAGTCAAAGAGAACGCTTTTGGGGATCCCCAGGGTTTGGGGTCAGGATGAAGAAAAGGAACGAGCAGAGAAAATGGAACTGAGCAGTGAAACAGGGAGGAGAAAAGTCAGAGCCGGGTGGTTTGATGGAAGTCAAGCCAGCATGAGTGTCCATGTGCATTAAGCAACGCTCAGTGTTTAGGGAGAACAAGACCAGAAGCTACAGGGGCCATGAGTTTCGTCAAGATCAAGGGAAGGTATCTGGTTAAAGTAAAGATGAGAAAGGGTTAACTTTAGAGCAGAGGACTGAACGGTTTCCCTCTGAGAAAGGAGGGTAAAGATCATCTTGGTGTTAAGCTTGGGGAAAGCGTGGCAGGAGGAAAGGAAGCGATTTTCTTGAGGCCATTCGGTCACTCAAACATAGCTGTGGGAGCCGATCTGAGTTCTCTAAGTCCCCGTCCAGGAGGGGTTTCGTACACAGGTGTGTGCTCTGAGGCTTAATGGCTGGAGGTGCAATTTTTACCGTCGGCTCTTAGAAAATGAGAGCTGGTTCACCAGGCAACCAAGCGAGGTCATTGATTTTTCTCCTAGAAGTGGGCTCCTTCTCTGCAGCTGGAAGGAAGAGGAAATGTGAGTCCTATCATCACTTTGAATCACGAAAACTCTCTGATGGTTTTCTCAGCAGATGGGCCAAGGATGTACATATTCTCGCCGAAATGCAGGCTAAGATAATAGATTTAGCAGACAGCTTCTCTCTCCCTTCTTCCCCTTCTCCCTCCAATGTGTTTTTTCTCCCTGCTTTCTTCATCCTTTCCTGTTTTTTTCTTCTAAAGTCATTTGCTTGTTGGATGGACTGCGGGTCAACAGCCTTCTGAAAGAGTCTCCCAGACAGGGGCACTGCTAGCTGAGCGTGTGTTCAAAACTATCTCAAAGATGATCTCGTAGGGAAAAAAAAAAAAAGAGAAAGAACATATCCATAGACCATTGTGTGGTTCCAGCTTCTCCTTTCTATGCTCTGGATGGGCTGGAGTCTGTCTTATTTCATTCTTTTGACTGGTTTGCCATTAACCCCTGAAGATGAGAAGAGAAACTATTTTTCTGAGGACTCAAACATGAGGGGGCTTTCTCCCCTTTACGTTGAGATGAGACTCAGTTCCTTTCCAGGTACCGCCCAAGCTCTGGCAAGCAACGTCGGTGTTACTGATGAAATTAGAGTAAACTATATATTTGCCTTCCACAGGGAAAAAAATTGCATAAAGATCATTTGAAGACATTCACTGCTTTTTCTTCTTCTTCTTTTTTTTTTTTTTTTTTTTTTTTGAGACGGAGTTTCGCTCTTCTTACCCAGGCTGGAGTGCAATGGCACGATCTCGGCTCACCACAACCTCCGCCTCCTGGGTTCAGGCAATTCTCCTGCCTCAGCCTCCTGAGTAGCTGGGATTACAGGCACGCGCCACCATGCCCAGCTAATTTTTTGTATTTTTAGTAGAGACGGGGTTTCACCATATTGACCAGGATGATCTCGATCTCTTGACCTTGTGATCCACCCACCTTGGCCTCCCAAAGTGCTGGGATTACAGGCTTGAGCCACCGCCCCCCGGCCGCTTTTCTTCTTTTGGATTCTTTCCTCCCACGAATCCTCTCTGCGCAACCTTTTCAGGGGCGGCTTTAGCTTTAGCTTTTCCTCCCTCCCAGCTCATACTCTACCCATGTTCCATGGTCCTCTTCTTAGTAGAATAATTTAGCGCTCTCTGCTTCTCCGTTTGCAACCTCAAGCTTTCCGCCTGTCTGAATTTGCTGTGGGCAGCAAAGGGTGTGAAAATGATCTGTCTGTAGGTGCGCATGGGATATTGACTGGCAGAATCATTTTGGAAGGCTCTCATTTGGTGACAAGCCTTTGTCATTGAACTTACATCAGAGTCCTCCACCACCACTGGTGCACACAGGAGCAAGAGGGAAGTCAGAGAAATGTGGCCACTGGGCTGAGATGAAAATCATACATTTTTGAGTAAAGCAGTCATGGAAACAAACCAAAGTTGCTTGCAATGAGAAAACAGATGCAACATTACCTTGTTTTTCATTTTTTTTTTTTTTTTTTTTACTTTAAGTTCTGGGTTACATGTGGAGAATGTGCAGGTTTGTTACATAGGTATACACGTGCAATGGTGGTTTGCTGCACCCATCAACCTGTCATCTAGGTTTTAAGCCCTGAATACATTAGGTATTTGTCCTAAAGGGAAGGGGGCCCCTTCCCTAGCTCCCCACCCACCAATAGGCCCTGATGTGTGTTGTTCCCCTCCCTGTGTTCATGTGTTCTCATTGTTCAACTCCCACTTATGAGTGAGAACATGCAGTGTTTGGTTTCCTGTTCCTGTGTTAGTTTATACTTCTGGTTTTAGATCCTTGAGGAATCGCCAGCTATCTTCCACAGTGGTTGAACTAATTTACACCCCCACCAACAGTGTAAGAGCGTTCCTCATTCTCCACAGTCTCGGCAACATCTATTGTTTCTTTACTTTTTAATGATCGCCATTCTGACTGGTGTGAGATGCTATCACACTGTGGTTTCGCTTGCATTTCTCTAATGATCAGTGATGTTGAGCTTTTTTGCCTATATTTGTTGGCCACATAAATGTCTTCTTTTGAGAAGTGTCTGTTCATATCCTTTGCCCACTTTTTGATGGGGTTATTTTTTTTTCTTGTAAATTTAAGTTCTATATAGATTCTGGAAATTAAACCTTTGTTAGATGGGTAGATGGCAAAAATTTTCTCCCATTCTGTAGGTTGCCTGTTCACTCTGATGCTAGTTTCTTTTGCTGTGCAGTCATCAAAGAAAAAAATGAGAAACTCCAGGCAGGGGACCCATCGTGTGTTTACATATATGCAACACATTTCCCCTTAAAGTATAAAATAGAGCTTTTATTTTTCCACACGCATTTTAAAAAATGCCATGACCCTAGTGGGTCATAAAATCAATTTAGCAGGTCACAACAAGCATTATTAAAAACAAAGAAAGAAAATAGAAAGTAACAGCACGTTTTATAACTGCTGTATCCTAAGATTTGCTTCCGACATGCACACACATGAACCTACATGTATGAGTGAGCTGGGATGACATACCGTGTTCCTTTTTGAGGCACTGTCAGACTATTCAGGGCTATGGAAAACAATTCTACTCAGAAAACGCTCCATTGCTGAGGGGCAATCAAGTGAACCGCACACTGTCCACTAATACAATTTAGTTCCTCCGAGCATGTCACCCAAACCTCCAGTATTTAAAGGTTGTCCAGAAAAACGTCTCAAAAAATGTCAAGCCCTACTGTTGCAGAAAGAAAAAGAATGCTTTTCTGTCTTCACCTTATCCAGTTGGAGTTGGTAGATGATGAAGAAATCTCGTCTGCTCTTTCTTCAGTGCTGGTAATATTGAAATAAGTAAGTGGCTTTTTGGAAGCTGATGTTAAGAGCAAGTTTGGGATGCAAGATGCTGGCTAGGGAACAATAGCTGTGACGGGAGGGAGGAAGCAGAACCAGACAGAGGAAGTCAGGCCCATGCAGCCCAACAAAGGCTCAGGGAGCTGCGGAGCGAGTGGTGCCATTCAGGGTGCTCAGCAGAGCTGGGCAGCTTTCCACACCCGGTCATCAGAGGCAGGCTGCTCCTGGGAGGGAATGGCCTCGGGTTGGAGCACCCTCTGCAGCTGAGGTCAACCTTAAAGCAGCGAATGCCTGAGGCTGTCTGCTGACCACACTCCACAGCAAGTCCCTCCTTGAGCGGGGATCTGGGCAGCACATTTCCACCATGACTGAAGAAACCACATAGAGTCCGTGGATCGAGGACGGCTACAGGTGCAAGGGTGGGTGGAGAGGCAGTCGTGGAGGAATGCCGAGAATTGAGTTATTCTTGAGCAAAGCCTGTTCATTCACTGAGATGTATTTGGTTGTTTTTTATTCTGCCTATTGTTGGGAGAATGGACCCATACAAGGCAATGCACTCATTCGTTTATTTACTGGACACATGCTCGTTAAGCACCAGACACTGTGGGTGGGATTTCAGGATGAGAAGCCCTCTCTCAAGAAAGCTCATTCCGTTTCTGAACATTGATCTTTATATCGTACAGCGAGATGAACAATTCTATAAGTTTCCAACGCGTATGTTATCATGTAATCATCGGAACACCATGATTTTAAGAATGAGAAACTCAAGGTCAAACAAGTCAAACCACTCAGTTTGTCAGTGGCTAAGGTGGGGTTCTGTGTTTTGTTCCTATGCTTTTGTTTTTATTCTTAGTTGTTTTTTTTTGTTTGTTTGTTTGTTTTTGAGACGGAGTTTCGCTCTTGTTACCCAGGCTGGAGTGCAATGGCGCGGGCTTGGCTCACCACAACCTCCGCCTCCTGGGTTCAGGCAATTCTCCTGCCTCAGCCTCCTGAGTAGCTGGGATTACAGGCAAGCACCACCATGCCCAGCTAATTTTTTGTATTTTTAGTAGAGACGGGGTTTCACCATGTTGACCAGGATAGTCTCGATCTCTTGACCTCGTGATCCGCCCGCCTCAGCCTCCCAAAGTGGTGGGATTACAGGCTTGAGCCACCGCGCCCGGCCTTTTTTTTTTTAAACACTAGGTCTTACTCTGTCACCCAGGCTGGAGGGCAGTGGTGCAATCATAGCTCACTGCAGTCTTGACCTCCAGGGCTCAAGTGAGCCTCCTGCCTCAGTCTCCAGAGTAACACCTACAAGGGTGCACCACCATACCTGGCTAAGTTTTAAGAAAATTGTAGAGATGGGGTCTTGATATGTTTCCCAGGTTGGTCTCCAACTCCTGCGCTCAGGCAATTCTCCCATCTCAGCTTCCCAAAGTGCTGGGATTATCGATGTCAGCCACTGCACCTGGCCTCTCTGATTTTATATAATTTGTTTTCTTTCTGTTATATTATTTTGTTTTTATGGAAAGCTGAAATCTGCACCCTATGGCTTCCCTACCCAGGTTCAGTTCCCTGGGTTTATTAGAACAACAGATCTAATTGGTGCTGCCCTTTGGAAATGGTTTGTTTCTGTTCTACCTGGCCTCAGCCTCTTGAATCTGGGGGTTAGAATCATCTGAACTTCTGTACGCCCCATGCCTGGGGTCTGGGCTAAGAGGATAAGACACTGGGGTCTGGAACCCCTTGGGCCCTTCAGACACAGCTACCTCTACAGGGTCTCTGTATCAGGGCAGTTTCCAGGTGGTCACCATCCTCCACAGTAGCTGAGGGCTCCCGAGGTACCTGTCCCAAGGGACAGCTGGGCAGAAAGCCGGCCATGGAAGCCACAGGGGGCCATTCTGATGCATTTTATCCCTCACAAGCAAGTCACTAGGTTGATCCTGATTCAAGGAGAGGAGGATTAGACTCCACCTTCTGTGGGAAGAGTGCCGAAGGACTTTCAGATAATTTAAGAACCAGCACACCGTGTTCATTTCTTCTGCTTCTCGACGCCTCCCATGTCTGGGTCTCACTGTGCCCGTGGATGTGGTTCTGTGACTTGCGAGCCGCCGGCTGGCCTGGCTTCCGCCCTTCTTCATTTCCAGTTTGACACTGTGCAGCGGTCACTCTCCTATTTGTTTGGCTTTACCACCTCTCCGGGTGAGAAGGATAATTCTTGACTGTAGCATCGATGAGCAGAAGGCAAAGCATCTGGTGACATTTCTTCTCCCAGCTCTCAGTAGGTGAACAATTGAGGTGGAGAGGTGACTAGGAGGATAATCACACAAAAGGCTCTGAAATTACTCAGAAGCTTCTGACCCCATAGAATTGGGCCCTGGGCATATGACCAGGTGCGCAGCTTGTGCAGGACAGGTGTATAGGTGATCTAGTGCCCCCAGGGACACAGGGACAGATACTCCAGACAGACAGACCCCATTCCTGGACTTAGAGGAGACAGCATCTCTCTGTAGAACTGACTCGTCGGTCTCTGCTTGAGGTGCTGGAGGTATCGGAGATCCAATTTACTTCACACCAACACAAGCACTTATCACTCTCATTGTTGCCGTGAGTGGGCGGAGAGCTAGTCGTATAAAGCATATTTAGTGCCAAGAATGTAATTCACCAAGCCCAGCTCTCCTGCGGTTAGTGGACTTCATACCTAGGCTTGCCTCCTGTAAGCAGAACATAAACAGCCCATTCAAATTAAGAGCTTGTTGAGAACCCACATGGCTGTAACCAAGGCAGCAGCCTCAGAAAGCAAGTGAAGATTCCATTATTTCTCTGGTATTCATAAAAGGGCCACTTTACAACTGTGATCTCACCATGTGGAGAAATTCCATTGAATTTTAAATTTTAGGGCTGACTTTTACAAACAGACATTAAAACTAATAGCTGTGTGCCTGGTGCTTTGAAAGCAAAAGGTGTATTGAGGCAGGATTTGTGCAAAGCGCGTGGGGAGTCACACCAGAGAAAGAAAATGAAGATGTAAATGCAAAAACAGAAATCCTCTCCACGCGGAATGTCGTTACAGATCCACGTGGAGAAAGGAATCTTTAAAACGACCATTGCTCTCGCGTTTTCATTGGTGACTTGTGGAAAGCACGGGTGGGTAGAGATTGTGCCAAAGCTGGGCTGTAGCAGTCTTCCCTGGGTCTGGGGCTGTTTGGGTTTCCTACAAGAACTGTGGGATGAAGAGTGGTTTATTTATGGACCAGCAAAGCCAAGTTTGTGAGCTGCAGACCGATTCTAGTCAAAAGGCTAGAGGAGTGGTTAGAACCTACCAGAACTAAACTCACTAGAGACACATGCGAAGAGGTATAGTCAACCTCCAGAGCCACCTTCCCCTACACACACTCAGATGTGTGCAACGTTGGGACAGCTTGAGCATTGACTGAGTGTAAGGAAAAGGAAAGACGTAAAGATTGCCGTGACCCAGGGTATGAAATAAGCCGCAAAAGCTCACTGCAGAGCAAAAGACATTAAAAACAAGTGCAGGACGCGTGTTTGATTTTCAGTAAAAAGTTAGGGATTCTCCTCTGCACCAAAAAAGCTAGTTCTCAGTACTACAAAATGAGAGTGCTTTCCTTTCTTCACTCCTGCCATGTGAGATTACAAAATAATTTTAAGGGCATTTTTTTTCTAACTCATTCTGTTCAAAGCAGGGCAGTTTCCCAGATTTGGGCCCGCAGTCCAGTGGGGTTCAATATGGGACTGAGGGCCTTAGATGGGGAGAATGCTGAGCAGTCGTATGCAGATGGACCGGTGGCTTTGCTACGACGTGATAGGTCTTTATTGCACCTGCTGCATCTGTTCATTTCCAAGGACTGAACGTCGGCCTCATCCAGGTCTTCCTGGTGGGACGGGAGTGTCTCAGCACATTAGGATGCAGCTCTGAACACATTCCTGGTCCTTGTCGGTACCCTCTCCTGAAGAAGGGGAGCTTTTTCAGCAAGTCGCTGAAGACTGATTCACACCAGTTTCCAAAACTTGCCTTGGTCTGGATTCTCTTGATGTTATGGTTCACACGGCAGTTTGGATTCCCAAGAGCACTGGGTTTAAGACTCCCAGTCCCCACCTTCTCTCCAGCCACATCTAGTGCTGGGTTCCTCCAGCACTAACCGCCTGTCCCTGCCGGTTTCTTCTCTTCTCCAGGGAACGAACAAGGATAATCAAAGAAGTTGTGAATGAAACTGTTTTTAACCCCTTTACCTCTCAGAGGACAACTTCTTCTCTGAGACATATCATTTAAGGGGAAAGTCTCATTCCCATTGCCAGTGCATGCAGTAACAGGAGAGAAGGGGCAGCGTCAGCCCGGGCTGGGTTGTTTTGAAGCTCTATTTAAAGTTCTTATGCCACCCTTATAAGCTGATAGGAATCACCATAAAAGCCATATATCATTAGTTGTCCCACGGTTGTAATGGCAACAGGAGTAAAATTAACATTAGCTCTCACCTTCTTCCCTACTTCCCCTGGGTCCCCAGTGAGCCAAGAGCCCTAGGAGTATTTGTAGCAGGGTGGGGGTATTCTCATTCCCCACACATCCCAGGAAAACTGTAGAGAGGGCTTGTCTTCCTGTGCCTTCAGCTAGGGAGAAGTTAATCAGGCTAGAAATGGCATCTCTCAGATTTCTGGAAAAAATTTTATTCAAAGAACATCTTTACCATGTAGTTCAAGGCCAGGGTGCATTGGTGTTTGGGGTGAAAGAAGAATGACTAGGAGGAGCACGGGGGAGTTTTAGGGCGTTGAAAATACTCCGTTTGATACTCCCACGGTGGATTCTTCGTGCCGTCACACATTTGTTCAATCCTGTACGACATGCTTGCTAAGCGTGAACCATGATGCAAACTCTAGATTTGGGGTGATAATGATGCGTCAGTGTAGGTTCGTCAGTTGGAACAAAGGTACCCTCTGGTGGGGTATGTTCATACCGGGCAAGGCTGTGCATGTGTGGAGGTTGGGGATACAGGGGACCTCTCTGTACCTTCTGCTTAATTTTGCTGTGAACCTAAATCTGCTATTAAAAAAAAGTCTGAAAAGAAGCAGCTGGGCTACCAGTTATTCTTCATGAGTTGGAAGTGGAGGATTCAACTCTTCCCTGGACAGTCTTCTAATCCCCTCGTCCTTCTTGTCGTGTGACTCATGACCCACCCCTGCTCACACCAGTCTTGAGGGCTTTCTGTATCCCTGCCAGAAATTGCAGCCTTTACAACTGCTGCCGCCTTTTCCTTAAGTAAAAGGGTACAGACTGTGTCCCCCTTGCAATTTTTCTTTTCTCTTCATGGTTACGGGTAAATCATGTAGTCTTTCTTTACAACAATTTCAGTAAAGTTTCAGGTAGGCACATGGCTGTTCTCAGTCTGCCATCTTGAACTGAAACCTGGAAAGCATTTAGAAAAATAAATGTTTTTGGGTCCCAACCTCATACCTACTGAATCTAAATTACCTTGTGTGTGGACCAGACACAAAGATAACGTTTTTCGTGTGTGTGTTTTCTAAATCCCCAAACCTTTCCTTGAGCAGGGATTGGCTCCTGGGCTGCTGGATCAAGCCCCAGGTCCCAGGCAGATGGGGTATCTGCTCCTTCTCTGCTACCCCAGCTATCCACACAATTTCTATTTTCCTTTTGTCCGCCATGATGTTTCATCATTTCATGAACTGCCTGCATTTCATACGTCGTCTTCTTCACTTGATCAATTGCATTCATCCTTCATTCTGTCTTTGATGGAAAACCTTTTTAGCTGCTCTCCTGCCTGCAGCACCTTGCATAGGATGGGAACTTGATAAAATAACACGAATTATACTAGTATTCAGCTGCGTTATGTGGATTAACACGGTGGAAGAAGCACAATGCTAGCAAATAGCTAAAAAGTATATTGGGAGGCTGAGGTGAGCAGATCACGAGGTCTGGAGATCGAGACCATCTGGGCAACATAGTGAAACCTTGTCTCTAGTAAAATGCAAAATATCAGCCAGGCATGGTGATGCGCGCCTGTAGTCCCAGCTACTCAGGAGGCTGAGGCAGGGGAGCCGCTGGAACCCGGGAGGCGGAGATTGCAGTAAGCCCAGATCACACTCCTGCTCTCCCACCTGGGCGACAGGGTGAGACTCCATCTCAAAAAAAAAGTAAAGGAGATCAAAGAGCAACTGACAACTGTACTTTCTGGGCTAATTAATGATGAGAAATTAAATATTTCTTAAATTGAGATAGAAAAAATAGCATGCAATTAATTTCCATATTTCCATTTCTACCTCAGAAGCCTCCATGTCATCTTTTATATTCATCTGTATCTTTAAATTTTGGGCAACTCCTTACCTCATGAAAGAGCTACCAAGCTATTTCCTATCCTAGCAGCCCAGCTGTATGTTAAGAGACAATTAACCCAAAGAAAAGTTTGTGGGGTGGGGGACAGGCGCTGAACGCATCAGGCTTAGACGTGCAGTCCTCTGGATTCCAAGTGTGATGACAAAAAGAAATAGATTCAGATGTCAGTGAAGACAAAGGCATATTTATTTAGACATATGTTTTAGCGGCATCTCCTGGGGAAAGCTTACTTCGGGCCACAGCCACAGGAAAGGGCTTGGAGGGGGCTCAGGTGAACGAGCCTATATGCTAATTTACTAATTAGCTTCAGGGACTTAAATTTTACTCATCATGAATGCGAAATTTAATGTTTGCCATTTTGCCAGATGCTTTCGCAAATCAAACCCTGAAGACAGGAAGAATTTTTCTCTTGGGGATGAATTTTATAAGCTGCTATATTACCATCTACATTGCCCAGATTTGTAGATTTTGTAACTCAGAATTATTTTTTTTGCCATTGCGGTAAAGACAGCTCATCAATTCAATTCAGACATCTACTGAATACTTGCTCCATTTCCACCTGGGGTCTGAGCTCCCGGCAAAGGAGTCATCTCACCCATTTCTGTAACTGCAGCACTAGCTTCAGTGCCAGATAGATGGTAGGACACCAACAAATATTTGCTGTCATTGATGAATCATCGAAGAGCAAATGGGGAAGCTGGTGGAATCATCTACTGCCTGGGTCTCCGTCCAGGGGGATCTCACGGTCTACAGCAGGGATCACATAGTGACGTGTCTATAAGGCCAGGAATGAACTGAGTCGAAGAAATCTGAGCTACCAGAAATACAGTCAATCTTTCTCTATTTTTAAAGATGTATTATGATAAGGTCATATCAAATAATAGTAGAGAATATGTTATCAATTTGAAATTAAAAGTTAAATATACTTAATATGCCTTATAAATATGTTAATACATTTTAATATGTAATTGATTATAATTTTGATTTATACTATGATTTTTTATTTTGTCACCATCACGCTTTTGACTAGGATATGGAAGCACAACAGTTCTTATTTTTTTTGTGTAAGCGTGACAATGTCCGGTTTTGTGTTCTGTGTAAACTAGAATTCATCCCTGAACCTTAACAGGCAGCGACATTGAGTTTTATGCAGTTTCATAATGAAAACCAGCTGTTCACAAATACAGGATTCTAAATGGGGATGGATTCTCACACAGTGGCTTTCATCGTTAAAGTGACTACTCTCGAGCTGTTTGTAAAATTCTGCTTTTCTAACATCACGGTAAAATTGACTTTGCAGTGAAGTGTGGTACAGTCACTTCCATTGGTAGTTTCTGTTCGAATTATGTTAAATCAGACTGTGCATCGAATGTAAGTACATTCCATGAAGTGTGAAATCTGAGATTTGTTTTTTCTTTTGCCACTCAGTCTTCAAATCGATAGTTTTAGAAGTGTTTCACTTTAATTTCGGAAAATGGATTTGAGAGGGAAACTGAGTCATATGACTTTCTTTGAAACGACGCGTGAACAGCTTTGTAAGGAGGGAAAAGTTCATGGGACATGATAATGTCAACCCAAAGGGCTAAACCTGTACTTACGCTTTGCTGCTGAAAGGGGTGGTTTTTTTTTTTCTTTGTATTAAATTAGCACGTCTATTTTAACCAAAACTTGGTACAAATCTCTCTGTGACCATGGCACAACCCAGATCATCTGACTCCCATGTTATAACACTGTGCCACACTTTCAGTCCATCGGGTATAGACTGTCTCTGGTTTTACATCTAGGGGCAGAAGTGTTCAAGATGTTGTGTTTCTTAGAGTTTTATTATAAACAATTATTCCTGAGTAAATGATTTAACAGATGGCGAAATCCAATAGCCTTTGCATACTATTCACATTTTCAAGTTAAGTGTAGCAGCAAGTCCAACTTTGACCTCGATCATACCTTATCTCTAATTCAATTTACTCATTGGGACCCGTACACATCAGATTTTCCAAAACTTCTCAACACCACACATCATGTCTTCATATGCGCAGCTCTCACTGGCATCATGTCCAGAGGTTTGCTCAGATCAAAACTCAATGGAAAAGATGAAGAAATACAACGAACTGTCAGCTATCCTCTGTGTTTCGCTCAGCTGTAAAAGAAAGTATCATATAATTTATCTTTTTTTTTGTTTTAAGATGGGGTTTCACCCTTGTTGCTCAGGCTGGAGCGCAGTGGTGCTATCTCAGCTCACTGCAACCTCCGCCTCCCGGGTTCAAGCGATTCTCATGCTTCAGCCTCCTGAGTAGCTGGGATTTCAGGCATGTGCCACCACACCTGGCTAATTTTTGTATTTCTAGTAGAGATGGGGTTTCTACATTTTGGCCAGGCTGATCTCAAACTCCTGACCTCAGGTGATCTGCCTGCCTTGGCCTCCCGAAGTGCTGGGATTACAGGGGTTAGCCACCGCACCATCTATTTTTAAGCAAGTTGCCCTGAACGTTCTCAGTTTTATTGCTGTTTTGTTCTGAGTTCAGAACAAAAGCAATTCTGGTTAGATTTGTAAATGCTTGTTTCTCTGCCATACCCAGCCACCCTGTGTAGCTGCGCATTATAAACTCAGCGGCTGAAAAGGTTTTAATGCCTGGGCCATTCTCACTTAATATATAACTGTGTTCCTGAGCAGCACTGCTTATTTCACTCACACTGTAAATAAACCCCTGGAAATTTTACTTCGTTTTTCATTTCATTAGTTTTATTTATTTATTTTTTTTTTTGTCGTTCCTGATTGAGGTGAAACTTGCCGTGAATTGCTTCATATTGAGTTTCTAAACTCAATATAATTCCTTTGACAAACTTTTTTCATACCACTTTTTTTTTTTTTAATACTAAACATACAGGACTGTTCTTTCCTCTAGCAAAGAAGTGTGTTCTTTCCCATTGTGATTAAAAGCTTTGGCCTCTTGGTGCAGCAGCTTTTATCAATTCTCGGAAATGTGAATACAAGATAGCTTTCATTTTCTTCCTTACTGCAAGAAAAACAATAGGGAAGGCATAGTGGCAAAAGGCAGAAACAAAAGACCTCGGCCTCGGGAATGGCAGGAAGTGGTGGAGGCTGGAATGCTGGGCTGATGGTGCCCATCTGAGGGCTGCAGCCACTGTTCAGCCCCAGCCAGCTGTGGCCATGGACATATAGGCTTAGGTCCTGCATGTGAACTACTGGTGTTTGCAATAGGTAAAGAGGTCACCTAGGAACATTCTGCAATATAAGCAATTCATCTTGGTCTTAAATTGGTGTATATGTGTTGATTATCCATGCTTTTCCCCTATATATTATCCATGCTTTCCCCCTATATATTATCCATGCTTTCCCCTATATATTATCCATGCTTTTCCCTATGTATTATCCATGCTTTCCCCCTATATATTATCCATGCTTTCCCCCTATATATTATCCATGCTTTCCCCCTATATATTATCCATGCTTTTCCCCTATATATTATCCATGCTTTTTGATGCTGGGACATCTTGGGGTCTTGCTGAGTTTGGAGGAACTCTTCCCTCCCCATCCAGGGTTAGCCAATTCCTAGAGAAGGCAAACAGCTTACCTGTGAGCACACCTTTTGTATGCAAACCAGTCCATTATTTCTAAGCACCTCCTGTGCCCAATTCTCATACTCTGAGCCACTATCCCCTGCCCTAATCACCCTGGTGCCAGGACAGGGGTCTCCTCTGAGACGTCCCCAGAGCCTGCTGAAATGATGTAAACTAGCCGATCCTAACCTGCTCACCTTGCCTCCACTATTCCTTCCCATGAAGATCATGTTACAGGCTCTCGTCCGCATTTTCCCTCATCTTGCTGCCTCCGGACTGGCCCGAGTGTCTCTGTGTTACCCCCATAGCGTGTCATGCCCCTTCTTTTGGGATCTGTAATGAACCATCTTTTCAATGGCAGCTGTTTTATGATCTGTCACCATAACTAATTAATACTAAAACTTAAGTTTTGAATTAATAAGGAACTAGCTGTAATAAGAAAAGTGGTAAAAATTCTTGCATTAGCAACCAGATGGAGATCCAACACTTGAATTGAAAATTATTATATATTCATAAAAGTGTTTAATGAGATTTAATTTTCTAAAGTTTAAACCTTAAAATTTCTTAAGCAATTTAAAATAAATATTTTGATACTGATTAACCATGATTTGTAGTTTAGAAAAAAACCTTTAGGAAAGCATATGAAATGAATCATAATTAATTTTTTTAACTTTAATTCATGTTTTGAATGAAGATATTTTAAATTGTGTATACCTTAATAAAACTATTTTATTTTTAATCCTTTAGATCATTGTTATTAATGAAACAAATTGTGTGACTATTGATTATGACAACATAGTGATTTTATTGAAATCAATCCAGCAGAACAAGTTTAGAGAAATAAATATAAAATAATTTATGAATTGCCTTTATTTTTATTTTTTATTTTTTTTGAGACAGAGTCTCACTCTGTTGCCAGGCTGGAGTGCAGTGGCACGATCCCAGCTCACTGCAACTTCTGTTTTCCGGTTTCAAGCAATTCTCCTGCCTCAGCCTCCCGAGTAGCTGGGACTACAGGCACGCACCACCATGCCCAGCTAATTTTTTGTACTTACAGAAGAGACAGGGTTTCACCATGTTGGCCAGGATGGTCTCGATCTCTTGACATTGTGATCCGCCCACTTCAGCCTCCCACAGTGCTGGGATTACAGGTGTGAGCCACGGCGCCCGGCCACCTTTACTTTATTACTTATTCAGGCACCATTGGTCTACCCACAGCATGCCCAGACATGTGCAATAACAATACATTCAATTGTCACTGGTATTTGGATCATTTGCTGTCAGATAGTGAACCGTAGCCTTATCCATATTTAAAAATTTTGTCATTATGCTGCCATATTTGTTAAAATAGGAAGATAGAATACATGTTCATTAATAGTAGGCTTGACTTATCACTTTTTTTTTTTTTTTTAAGAGATGGGGTATCACTGTGTCACCCAGGCTGGAGTGCAGAGATGTGACCATAGCTCACTGCTCCTCCTGCCTCAGCCTCCAAAATAGCTGGGACCACAAGCATATTACATCATGCCCGGCTAATATTTTGATTTTTGTAGAAATGGGGTCTCACTGTTGCCCAGGCTGGTCTCAAACTCCTGGCTTCAAGCAATCCTCCCACCTTGGCTTCACAAAGCTCTGAAATTACAGGTGTGAGCCACCATGTCTGGCTTAATTTATGACTTTTAAATGTTTAGGTGTATGGTTTATGGGTCTGCCTTGATCTTCCTGCCCAAGCCCCACAAATTTAGGGTCTGGTGGCAGACACACTTCCTTCCTTCTTATTTCTCAAACTGATACACCTCCTTGGACCATCTCTTCTAGCATGATGCTTTTTCTCTGAGATCTTCTGATGGACCCACCTTGGTCACTGAGTCTCAGATTCAACCTCAGAAGGACGTTGCAGGAAGCTCTTCCCTGATGATCCTGGGAAGGATCTTCTGTGGGAGGCTCTTCCCTGATGATCCAGGCCCTACAGCATGACCTTGCTTTATTTTTCTTTTATCTTGTATCATATCCAGCTATTTCCAAATCTATAATGCTGTGTGTAATCTGTCTTCTCTTTCTAAACTCAACCAATTAAATCAGAATCCAACGTAGGGCCCAACAGCAGGTTTGTTAAATCACTTAAAATACTCGGTAACATACAGCCAGGCTGGAGAGCCCTTGCCCTGGGTTACACTTAGTGATATGCTCAAGGAAACATCCACAGAAACGTTCACGGAAGCCTTGTTTGCAACAGCAAAAAAAGTTTAAAATGACCGAAATACATAGCATCAGGAAAATGGAGATGTAAATTGCGGTATACTCACAGAGTACAATAAATACTACACATCACTTAAAATAAATTACTTAGAGCTACATAAATCAGCATGGATAAATCCTCCAAGTACATTGAATAAGAAAAGCAAGTTATAGAAAGATATGTATGGCATAGCGCTATTTATAAAAAAGCGAAAAAGATGTGAAACTGCATGATGTATGAATATGTGCATCTGTAAGAAAATTGAATTTCTGGAAAAGTTTTGGAATGATAAACATTCATTTCAGGAAAGGGATTATTTCTGGAAAGCAAGATGTACAAGGATTAGGGGGGAAAAAACCCCAAACCCAGCAACTTCACCTCTTTGCTTTATTTCTTAAACCAGACAAGGATCTAAACCGAACATGGGAATGTGTTGGGTTTAACAGAGTTTTTTCTTTCCACTTTTCCGTGTCCTTGAAATCTTTTGTAACAAAGAAAAGATGATAAATTTACTCCGTGTCTCCGGAGGCACTGTCAGGAGAGCGTAATGCTCATTTTTGTCAGTCGTCTGGTCTTCCCATGCTTTGTGGCAATTATCGTCGTACCTCACTTCTAAGTCTTCTTTAATAACAGAATACAGAGAAAGCTGGAGAACCATCTGAGTTCTTGTCACACGTTAATGAGGAAATTTTGCTTCTGCCTCCTGGATGTTATTGAATCCTAATTAAATTTCCCATTCTCAGAAAAGTCTGAACTATGGTTCTTATCCCTATGCTCATGACCCATCCATTCATTCATTTGCTCACTTATTCAATTAGTATTTCTGAACACACTTTTTTTTTGGCTGAGTCTTGCTCCGTCTCCACCCAGGCTGGAGTGCAGGCTGGGTGTGATCACAGCTCACTATATCACTGTGGCCTCCACCTCCTGGGCTCAGGTCATTCTCCCACCTCAGCCTCCCAAGTAGTTGACTCTGTAGACATGCACCACCACACCTGGCTAATTTTTGTATTTTTTTTGTAGAGCAGAGGGCTTACTATGTTGCCCAGGCTGATCCTGAGCTCCTGAGCTCAAGTGATCTGCCCACCTTAGCTTCCCGAAGCCCTGGCATTACAGGCACAAGCCACCATGCCTGGCCTAAACACACTACCAAAGAGGAGGTGTTGAATATACCTTCTCTTACCCTGTTCCTCAGTCTGCCTTCAGATCTTAGAGTATTTTCGTGGTGTTTATGGCAGATACATTTCAGATAACTCAAAGAATTTCACAATTAGGATATATTATTCACTTTTAGATTCTCACTCACTTCATAAGCTGTAATTTAGGTTCCCGAAAGTTTGCCATGTGTCGCTAATGGAACAATCTAAACCGAAAACATACGGCTCGTGTGAAGTTACATAAGAATGGACAGACTTGTAGCTAGGTGATTGACATAATTCCTCCTCTAACGCCAAAGCTCAGGGCTCTATGGAATATCCAGAGTCTTAGAGATGTGTCATATATTTATTGTTTTTGAGACAGGGTCTTGCTCTGTCACCCAGGCTGGGGTGCAGTGGTACAATCATAGCTCACACAGCCTGAATCTCCTGAGCTCCAGTGAACCTCCTGGCTCAGCCTTCTGAGTAGCTGGAAATACGGGTGTGAGTCACCAGGCTCAACTTATATTTTAATTTTTTGTAGAGGTGGGGTGTTGCTATGTTGCCCAGTCTGGCCTCCAACTCCTGGCCTCAAATGATCCTCCTGTCTTGGCCTCCCAAAGTAATTGGTCCAGGGATGTGTCATGACGTTACAGTTCCTGTTTTGTGAGGACCCAGATCATGTGTACCTCTCCTGCAGCCCTGGCATTCGTCCTTACCATACTCATCTCTTCACTTAACAGCAACTTTCTGTTTCGTGTTGTTGGGGACTTGGTGCCATCCCATTGACTTAAGACACTGAAATTACTGGGTGTTTCTCTTACCCTATTGTTTTTGTCAAAGTCTGCTTGGCTTTCAATTATGTGCTAATACCTACCTCTGACACATCCTTTGCCTTTCCTTCCCTCCCTCTGTTTCTCTTTTTTTCCCTCTCACTGTCTGTTCCTCTCTCTCTCTCTCTCTCTCTCTCTCTCTCTCTCTCTCTCTCTCTCTCTCTCTCTCTCTTTTTCTTTCTTTTGAGATAGGATCTCACTTTGTTGCTCAAGCTGGAGTACAGTGGTGTGATCTTGGCTCACTGCAACCTCAATCTCCCAGGCTGAAAGCGATCCTCCTGCCTCAGCCTCCCAAGTCAGCTGGGCTTACAGACATGCACCAGCATTCCTGGCTACGTTTTTCTATTTTTTGTAGAGATTGGGTTTCACCATGTTGTGCTGGCTGGATATTCTTTGCTTTAAAAAAATAGAGAAAAGGAAAAAACAAATAAGGAATATTTATTTTTTAAAAAATCAGATCCCAATTATTCTCCAAATTCTTAAATTCCCTAAGTGAATTTACAAGGGAAACCCCACACAGCTCACCACAGAAGACCTGGTAACGTGTGTGTTGTCTCCAAAAGCCTAGAAAGATGTGAGCACAAATTCGATAGAACCTGGGAACCTGCAGTTTTATGGGGGGGAGGGGGGAGGGGGAGGGATGACTGGAGTCAGAGCCTTACTTTTCATTCAAGTGTGAAAGAAACACAACTTTTCAAGATGAAATTGGCTGGAGGGAAATGTCACGCCAGCATGTGCAGTCTGACGGGGGACAGCTGGCTGGAAAGGCGTAAATCAGAAACCAGCCTCACCTCCTCGCTGTGGAAATTGCCACCAGAACGCTTATAAATAGCGCTCTCTGTTCCCAGTTCTGTCAGGGGGAGCAGTGGGTAGTTCCATGAAAGCCACCCCTGTTGACAGCTCAGAAGCAGACTCAATGGTTTCCTTGTGAAAGGCCCAGCTCTCCAGCATAGCAATGGAGGCCTCATGGGCAGGAGGTACCTGGGACTGTGTCAGGGCTGTGATATTAGGTTTGCCTGGGGAATGGGGGCTCTTTGGGGCCAGAGCACAGAGACCTTGGGCTGTCATGCCTCAGCTCGAAAATCCTACAGATCTCAGTTGCCCAGCAGAGGTCAGGAAAGTTGACCCAGAGCTCAGGGAAGCCACCCTCTTAGCCCAGCCTGTGCACTAGCCCAAGGCTTCCTTAGATCCCTGAACTACTGGTTTCCTGAGTTTGGAGAGCTGAGATGGACAGTTCCAGCTAGGTGCTCCCAGCATCTTCCAAACTATGTTTCACCTGTGACTACAGAGTTCAACCAAATCCCATAAACATTCTGCTAGCCCTAGGGGATCCTTATTTTTATGTGAGCAATACAGAGTTCCCAGCTATTTCTGACCCATTGAACCTGGCCGTCTCTGATCCCAGGGGCTGTGGTTCTCTCCGTAATTTCTCTATAATGCTAGTGAAACACACTCCACATTGGTGCCGGGTTCCTGCCTATTAAATGGAGGAGTAGCCGCTTCCCTGGTCTGCGTGGAGCCCAGTGAGGTAACTCTGAATCTCTTTTCCAGAAGAGTGCAGTGGAAATTCCAGGGCAGGCTGTGAAAGGAGCTTCCTTCTGTCTTCAAGGGCATTACGGGACTCCATTTATAGCCAGATTGACTTCAAGGAGACAGAATAATTAGCTTCAGGAAAGAGGCATTTGTGGAGAATGCTAGAGAATGTCCTCTGTGCATTGCTCTGGGCAGTTTATTGATTAAAATGCAATTCAAGCAAATCAAACACAAATAGTATTGAATCTACGAAGGATCAAAGTCAGAAGTGACCCCAGACAATGCTTCAAGTTGTACAGAAGCATGTGGTTTTGTTTTTTTCCTTTTGTCCATATGAATGTGGAACAAGGTAAAGAGAATGACTGTCTGGATCCCTCTAGGGGCTGGTTAGGGAGCCTGGAAATGCAGGTTCCAGGCGTGGCTCCTCATGTGAGCGGGCAGCACAGCAGCCCCTTGTCCAAAGGCACTCTGTCCAAGACCCGTGGTGGGTGTCTGGAGCTGCAGGTAGTACTGGACCCTTCATATACTGTGTTTTCTCCATCTCGATAACCAAGGTGGCTACTAAGTGACCAGTGGGTGCATAGTGTAGACAGCATGAATACGCTGGATGAAGGAAGAGTTCATGTCCCAGGCAGGTCAGAGTGGAACGGTACACGAGTTCATCACTCCACTCAGCACAGGGTGCCATTAAAAACCTATGAATTGCCGGGTGCAGTGGCTCACGCCTGTAATCCCAGCACTTTGGGAGGCCGAGGCAGGTGGATCACGAGGTCAAGAGATCAAGACCACCCTGGTCAACATGGTGAAACCCTGTCTCTACTAAAAATACAAAAACTTAGCTGGGCATGGTGGTGCGTGCCTGTAATCCCAGCTACTCAGGAGGCTGAGGCAGGAGAATTGTCTGAACCCAGGAGGTGGAGGTTGCGGTGAGCCGAGATCGTGCCATTGCACTCCAGCCTGGGTAACGAGCGAAACTCTGCCTCAAAATAAAAAAAAAAAGTATGAATTGGCTATTTCTGGAAATTTCAGACCATGGAGGGGGCTACTGTCATTCCATGCCGAGGTGTCAGTCTCTCATCTGCTACCTGACAGGAGGGAGGGCTTGAATGAGGTGAGGGCACCCGTTTCTCCTGGCATCCGTGGTCTCTGGTTCGAATCCGCCCTTCCCTGGTTTCTCACTAAAGACTGCAGAAAGGTGACCCACGGCCTGGCATGTTTCCCCAGAGCACCTCCTTCTGCTCGTTCTTTCTTACCCGCTCATATCCTTTTAATCTTAGTTTTGGCAACTGCTGAGCAAGAGCAGCTGTTTCCTTTGCTGACTCTACCTTCTTTGGGCTGTCCACATATGTACTGCTTGCGATGGCTTTGGGGCAAAACGTTTATGTTTGATTAACTCAGCTTTAAAACACACCAGCCATGGAGGCACTGATTCTACTGGATTGATCTGTCGTGTCAGTAGCTTTCGATAAATAGCGTGGCTCCTAGTTAGAAAGCACGAAGGCTGCATCTGTGGCTGGACAACCAGGGAAAAGGCAATTTTAGCTGGGATTTTCGTGTGATAAAGCTCAAGCTCCAGGTTGCCTCTTTAAGGACCAATGATCACCCACAGGAGTGCTTTTAAGTTACGTTATTCAAGGAGAAGAACCCATCTATATTCTGATTCTGACCAATTATGCTTCCACTCAGTTTATCTTCTTAGATTTTAAATACTTTTCTATAAAAAAATCCTTCAAAATGTAGTTTTATGATGAGTCAAGGACTGCTGCTGTGCCTTAAGCTAGAATAAAACCCACAGAATACATTTAAATGAATTACAAAGTGCATTATACTCTGAAAATCAGCATTCAAATGCACATTAATTTTCGTAGCTCTTAAATACTTCGGTTGCTGAGGAACTGCCTCCATTCTATAATTGAAATAGCTCTTCAGATGCAATTTAGTCACTGATTGGTTTTTAAGTATTTTTAAAAGCTAACGGCTCAGATGGAAAAAGGTGGTATATCCTTGGGTTTTAAATAGGAACAACAGATGTCACCATGCTACAGACTCACCAGGCCACTGGAAGCCGCGTTGATTTCATCCGGAGAAAGGGTGCTCTGGCTGAAGCACACCGTGAACTGTTCAGGAGTCATGGTGGCATCAAATAGAATGTCATCAAATATGAGGAAGCTGTTACCATTTCAGTGAATGGGCCACGTCACTTTTTAACTCCTCCACTCACAACTTTTATTCTCTTGCCCTTTGCTACCTCTGGCTTTTCTGTCAGTTTCAAAAACAAAAATGCCAAGCAGGAAAAGAGGGCAACACAGAAAAAGTTCACATGGATAGTCATGAGCAGATGAATGCCCGCAGGTGTGTCTGGGAGGAGTTTAGTCCATTCTCCATTTGCCCCAAGTAATGAGTGCTGGCAGCGAGCTGTGCTTTCCTTTTTCCTAAATGAGAAATTGATAAACCAAAGACCTAAATTAGATATGGGGAGGCCCCATGGATTTAATTTTTTTTAAATATCCTGCCCGGGCACGGTGATTCCAGCACTTTGGGTGGATCATGAGGTCAAGAGACCGAGACCATCCTGGTCAACATGGTGAAACCCCGTCTCTACTAAAAATACAAAAAATTAGCTGGGCACGGTGGTGCGTGCCTGTAATCCCAGCTACTCAGGAGGCTGAGGCAGGAGAATTGCCTGAACCCAGGAGGCGGAGGTTGCGGTGAGCCGAGATCACGCCATTGCACGCCACCCTGGGTAACAAGAGCGAAACTCTGTCTCAAAAAAAATATATATATATCCTAAGCAGCAAATGATGTAGCAAGACAGCTGTCACTCCGCAATATCGGGCAGCAACTTGAGATAAGAAAAATCACCTAGCAGAGAAATGGAAATGCCATTTGACCCAGCAGTCTCATTACTGCATATATATCCAGAGGAATGGAAATCATTCTAGTATAAAGATAAATGCATGTGTAAGTTCTTTGCAGCACCATTCATAATAGCAAAGATGTGGAATGAAATGCCCATCAACGATAGATTGGATAAAGAAAATGTGGTACATATACACCATGGAATACTATGCAGCCCTAAAAAGGATGAGATCATGTTCTTTTCAGGGGCATAGATGGAGCTAGAAGCCATTATTCTCAGCAAATTAACACGGGAACAGAAAACCAAACACTGCATGTTTTCACTCATAAGTGGGAGCTGACAATGAGAACACATGGACACAGGGAGGGCAACAAAGCACGCTGGGGCCTGTCAAAGGGGTGTGGAGTCAGAGTCTCCAGATAAGTAGCTAATGCCTATGGGGCCTAATACCTAGGTGACGGGTTGACAGGTGCAGCAAACCACCATGGCACACATTTTCCTATGGAACAAACCTGCATGTCCTGCACTAGCATCTTGGAACATAAAAGGCAGTAAAATGAAGGAAGGAAGGAAAAGTAATCTAGTGATTCCTCTTCAGCCATGTGCTTCCTTCATATTTTTTAAATTTGTTTTTGGTTTTGCTCGTGTGTTGTGAGGCAGCGTCTCACTTTGTTACCCAGGCTAGAGTGCAATGGTGCAATCGCTGCAGCCTCCACCTCCTGGGCTCAAGTGACGCTCCCACCTCAGCCTTCCAAAATGCTGGGAGCATAGGCCTGAGTCACCACCTGAGGTCCTTCTTAATATTAACAGGATTATTTTGAACTCAGTAATGACGGGAATAATAGTACATGTCGACAAAAGCATGGCAGATAAAGTTCGTGCTACCCCTAAATGTCTCACCTATTGAGGATTAATGGTCAAGTCACCTAAACTCTGCTTCTTAACTTTCTTCTATGACAAGTAAGATTACTGATATATTGTTGGCTAGACTGTTGTGGAGTTCACATATATGGTAATAATGCTTGAAAAATCACAAATTGCTATGAGAATGTAAAACAGAATCACTAGGCAATTATGAAGAATAAGATTTGGGAGAGGACTCTCTTGATCTTTCCAGGAGGAAAACCTCCAAAACCTCGGAATTCTTTGGTGTGTTGTAGCAAATCAGATAATTTGTATGCAAAGATTCCTATTCAAAGGCAGGTTAATTGTGCTTTGTAAATTCTGTCTCTAGGAGACCATCTAAAGGTTGAGAAGGTAAATTTCAAGTTATGGAAAAATCTAGTCTTTGAACTTTCCTATTAGCTATATATAACATGTCCAGGGGAAAAATGGATGGAGACAGAGAAACTGTTGGCTAACAACAAGAAACATAATTACAACATCTACCTCCCATTTATTACGTCCTTAACCCTGCGCCCGGCAATTAGCTGCATCCTTTTCATTGGTTTCAATGTTCACAAAAACCCTATGGGGTAGGTAATATAAATACCTCTGTATCTGTCCTAGAAGAAAACTCACTGGGATCTCGTGGAGAGATGCAGAAATAGGTCACCTTCGACGGCTGTAATTATTTAACCTTCTTGGATATGTCACTATGTAAATTGCACTGTCCAAATCTGAGTTAAATACCCAAAAAAGTCAGGAGCATCTCTTCCATAACAATCCCAATGGGCGTTAACCCCTTTCCCGTTTGCCCCGAGAATACTCTCGCCTCTCATCCTAATGGAGCATCATTAGGTGTGTGTCTACGACACACTTGTGTTTAGAATTAGACACAGGTTCTGTTTAGAAATAACTCCAAGAACAGTTTGTATATTTTATTTTCACATTGAAAATCGTGGATTTGCTTCGGCCTCAAAGAGCATGTTTATGAAAAATTAAATGAGCACTGGCAGCGAGCTGCACTTTTTCCCTAAACGGGAAAAGGGCTGAAGTACAGGACACACTGTGGTCTATTTCCTTCGAAAACACCGGGATGGCGCTTGCAGAGTCAATTTAAAATAATTCTCCTCATATCCAGGCTCGAGCTCCCATTTGCAAAATTAAGCAGGACATTCGAGCTTAAGAAACAAAAGCTGAGACAGAATGGCATGAGAGGCATGAGGAGGCTGAGGAATCTTTAACAGGACGTTCTTTCTCCCACTCCCTGCTTCCCTTCCCAGCCTTTGGAAACCTCTACCTCCATGACAGCCTCTTTTTTTTATTTTTTTAATTTTTTTTTTTTTTTTTTTTTTTGAGACAGAGTCTCACTCTGTCGCCCAGGCTGGAGGACAGCGGTGCCATCTCGGCTCACTGCAACCTCCGTCTCCCGGGTTCAAGCAATTCTCATGCCTCAGCCTCCCAAGTAGCTGGGATTACAGGCACCCACCATCACACCCAGGTAATTTTTGTATTTTAAGTAGAGACGGGGGTTTCGCGATGTTGGCTGGTGTCAAACTCCTGGCCTCAAGCGATCTGCCTGCCTCAGCCTCCCTAAGTGCTGGGATTACTTGTGTGAGCCACTGTGCCCCTACCCCGTTTGAACTCCAGGGCATCGGACCTCAAGGGGTCAACTGGACCGTGAGAAGCAGGGAGGGGAGAGCGCCCCCCTCCCAATGTACGGCCTTGAACCAGATTGTGAATACAGGTTGTAGCAACGTCGCAGGCGCCGGCCCCGCACTCCCTGTCTCGTCTACTTCTGAAACTCCTGTTCCCAATGACCAAGTGGGTATGTGTGATGGATGTAAATGTACTGTGAGTCTCTCGGTTCAGTATCAGGTTCACTTTACTAATGCCGTAAGTTATTTTTCTTCCTCCTTCTGGACCCACTTCCAGTCCTGTTTTGCATATGAATAGGAACATTCTTACGCTCCCACATATGAATGGGAACATGAGATATTTGAGTTGGTTAAGGGCACAAAAATACACTGAGAAAGAAGGAGGTGTACATGGTGAAACCCCATCTCTACAAAAAAATACAAAAATTAGCTGGACGTGGTGGCGTGCGCCTGTGGTCCCAGCTACTCAGGAGGCTGAGGCAGGAGAATTGCCTGAACCCAGGCGGTGGAGGTTGCAGTGAGCCTAGATCGTGCCGCTGCACTCCAGCCTGGCAACAGAGGAGGAAAAAAAAGGTCTAGTAGTCAATAGCATAATGGGAAACTACAGTTCACAGTAATTCATTGGATATTGAAAAATAAAGAGAAACTAACTTTGCCAACATAAAGAAAGATAAATGTTTGAAGTGATGGATATCCCAATTACCCTGATTTGATCTTGATGCATTGTACATGGGTATCGAAATACCACGTGTACCTTCCAGGCATGTACAACTATTACATAGCAGTTTCTAAAAAGGAGTTTTTCTCATTTTGTGATTGGAACCCCCAAACATGCGATAATGTGTAAATGTCATTATTTATTTACAAACGTGAGCTAAGGTACCCCAGGAAGTGACTGAAAAAAAAAAAAACAAACTGCAAAACCTCTCGGACAGGTTTTCTCGGACACCAGACCCAGGCACCCTCTGTTGGGATCTGTGCGTGTTGTCTCCAGCTAGCAAGGGATAAGCAGATGCTAGCATCCAGCGCAACCTCTGAGCTTCTGCCCATTCATTTCCCAGGCACCGTAGAGTCAGACAAGGTGGGACCTCCTCGCAGAGGACAGAGGGGAGGCAGGGGTGGGGACAGGGAGGATGCCGGAAACACTGCAGCCGGGACCTGAGTTCAGAGAATCCTGAACGTCTATTCTCCATGCATGATAGGGCACGCATGGTTTGGAATGACAGTTGAAAGGACTTAAAAGCCCAGTGAAGAGCTATGGTAAAAATAGATCTGTGCAGCAAGGTTGCCAAGCCAGCATGAAACAGAGAGAGGGAAAAAAAGGAAAGAAAAGGAAGGGGGCAGAGGTGCTGGCACCATCTACTGCCCAAATGAAAGTAGCCTGGAGCCACCTGCTGCTTCATTCAGGTGTTTCCAAGGAAGGTCAACTCTCTTCATTGTACATAGAAAGCACTAGGAATTTGCTTTCTAGAAATCCAGAAGTCTCCTTATTTCCATATTAGTCAGAGGTTCTCAGCCTATGCTGTGCACTGGAACCTCGTAGAGAATTTTCCAAAATTACCTGGTTCCTGGGCCCCACTCCTAGAGATCCAATTTGGGGCCAGCATTGGCTGTTGGTTCGTTCAGTTTCTCAGTCGCATCTAATGCCCAGCCAGTCTTGAGAAATGCTGCTTGCATGGATTTGCAGATACCTTTTAAAATTCTGCATTGCCCAGGTGGACTGGCTCAGTCCTGTAATCTCAGGGATTTGGGAGGCTGAAGTGGGAGGATCACTTGAGCCCACGGGTTTGAGGCTGCAGTGAGGTATGCAGGCACCACTGCACTGTAGCCTGGGTTACACAGTGAAACCCTGTCTCTGAAAAAAAAAAATGCCTTGATTACCTTTCCTTTGTGAGGTATTTTAGGCATTTCTGGAATTTTAATGAAAATATCAAAACCTATCATAATCTAGAACAAAAGCATTCCCAGGAGAAACTCTGACACAGACTTAAACTGCTTCTGTTTCCTAATTTCTAAGGGGTGCATTTTTTCCCATTTTAGCATATTAGAAGTCAGGATGCATCTGATAGTAATATCATTGGTTTCTCATTGCGGGCCAGGTAGCCATGCTAATAAGGCTTCCCTGACCTGCACACACACAAACTTGTCCGTCGCCCTCTGTATCTGGTCCTCTGCATATGTGTTCTGTGCATTGCTGCAACCACGTATGTGGAGTTTCACAGATGCTTAAAATGTCTTTAGGAAGATACATGATTTGGCATCGAAGCAGAAAGGTATATGTACAAAGACATGGAAGCAGAGGAGTGGGGCACACATTTGGCGTTAGGGAAACAATGACTTGTCATTAAAGGAATGACAGCAATTCTCATGTTCTTGCAAAGCAGCAACCAAGTGTTTCATGGAATCTAAAAGGACACATCTGCAGGGAGAGCTGGATGCCTGCCTCTGCCTTCTGAGACAATGCAAAAAGATCGCCTATCATGCCTTTCATGGCAGCCAAGCAAGTAAGCACCAACTGCAAAACTCAGAGGTGAATAGTGGCTTGGAAGGGAAGCTGAGACAATAGGGAGAGACTTTGTTGCTTAAAGGAAAACCATCTCGTCAGCGCCTTCGGTGGTACAAATGACAGAATGGTGGAAAAGGCTGTCCATCACTAATTGAGCCAAAAAGTGATATAAAAGCATCATTCCCTGAATGTGAAGCAGTTGTAGAAATACTGCAACCAATTTATTTTGCTGATGCTTTCTTTTAAGGTACAAACAAGACTCATAAAAGTGCATGAATAAGTCTAAAAGAGCTCTTTTGATAGGTATGACACAGAACTTCTAAGTAGTAGAAAATGTACTTGCAGTATTTTTCCTTAGCAGTGTATAAAATAAGTGTGTGCCTTACAATTAATTGGGGTATAAGATTTCATGAGACCTAGTATGTAAATGCTTTACTAGCAATTATCTTTTCACATTTTAACACAGTAGAAGTGGAAGGAGGGTTGTTTTCCATAAATTCTAATGTTCTGGTTGGTGGAGATAACCAGGAGGATATGGGAGGACTTTGTGCTTTTGCCAAAGACCAATCTATAAAAAAAATTCAGTGTTGTAAAATATCGTAAAAATGAACTAGCATGTTTCCGTGAATAAGTAACTTTCCCTCTTCAGGCATCACCTTCCTTGTATGTAAAATTACAGGGTAAAAAAAAATGGTTTCTAAGGACCTGAGTCAGTTTGAGGCAAGGAAAAGATGAAATGGAGTCGATGAAGCTGAAATTGAAAATGGGCAGACACAACTTTAAAAACGTTTCCTTTGGAAGAAACAATCACATTTCACTTTTCCTTTTGCCATCTGCCAGTACTGCCTATTTTCATAACTGGAAACTCATTTATTCATTCTTTCATTTGTTCATTCATTCTTTCATTTGTTCATTCATTCGACATGTGCCCAGCATGTGCCAGGCAATGATGAGAGAAGATGTGTGGACAGGATCGTGCCATCCCTGCCCTCTCAGAGCTGAGAGGGAGTAGCAGTTGATTTTATTGAGATTATTTTTGTGGGGGCCTGCTGCAGAACACGAGTCTTGCTTTTAACAGAATATTAGCCCCCTCTTTAAAAGAAATCCCATGGTTCACATTGGTATCTCCTGCTCCCAGAATCACAAGGAACTTACAACAAAGCCAGGGAATCTGGGGGATGCTACCATGCTGTTGGGTCTTCTTAGCCCACAGGAGCAGGGTCCAGGAAGGTTTTCCTAGGAAAAGATGATCTGACCTCGGAGCCGTTGAGTAGATGTGAAGTTAGAAATGCTAGGAAGAGCGGAGATCCCGGAGTTTCATGCTGGCAATGTAATCGCTCTGACAAATGCACTTTACTCCCACCAGCGAGAATGTGTAGTCACCATATTAAGTGGGATTATGCTAATAAATTTGTCCTGCCTAGCTCTGTGTTTGAACAAACAGGCAAACGATGATGCGATCTTGATTCCGGGAGAGGCTGCAGCTAGGCTGGCGGAACAGTTCGGTGTTAATTGAAACTGTTAGCAGCAAGGAGGGCAATTTGTATTCGATGGCCTTTAAAGGGGGTTCTTTCCATTCAGCACGGTGTTACTTTATTTTTTATGATGCCGAAGTCTTTCCCTCTTGTTGGAAGAGGCAGAAAGGAGCCATTGTTTTAGTCAGATGGTGTTCCAGTTCAGGGGAGACTTCAGGCCAGGTACAGCTCTGCTTAGAAGCCGTTGGAGTCAGAGTTTCTGGGCCAGGCTGGCGCCCTTTGGGATTTGACAGTTTCTCAGCTCAAGTGACTTTTGATTTTTTTGGTAGGGGTCCACTGGTTCCCAGAAAAATGTCCCCAGCTGAGTATGTGGCGATCATTAATAGGACTCAGTAAATGAGTCGGAAGCAAACAACCCATCCAGACTCTTTCCTGGCTAACGACAGATTGACGCACTTTACGCCCTTTGTTTTATCTTCTTATCCTCGCTCTGCAATTATTTGTCCTTGATTCAGCAATTATCACTTCTATGTGTCTGGATATTTTATTATATAACATTATCATTACTAAGGGAAATGTGATCAAGTGTGGAGAAGATAGCACACTAATATTTGCTCCTAAAAACATCTTCTAGATCTTTTAGGAAGAGACCAGGAATAGCAGCACAAGCTTTATCTGGATATATGTAAGTCTCCCTTTAATTTTTTTTGTGTTCTCTCATCTCTTGGAAACAGCAAGTAAAGGAGCCAATACAATATCTGTATAACCTGTACTTTGTCCGGCAAATATGTTTGTGCGCACACATTCTAGAGTTTGAAAAGACAGGTCTGAAAGAGGGATCTCTATGTTTTGAATTTTCTACAATAGCCACGTATTTTTGAATAATTAAAAATGAATATTAACAAGAGAGGGTAGAGTGCCCAAGCACATTTTTAGAAAAAGCTTCCTCTTGTTATAAAATAACCACCAGGAAGCTTTCTGGAAGGTCTGAGTCCTGAGGAGCAGACACTGCTGACACCTTGTATTAGTCTGTTCTTGAATTCCTATATGTCATTTATAAAGATGAGAGGTTTAATTGGCTCATGGTTCCACAGGTTGTAACGGGAGCCATGATGCTGGCATCTACGCAGGTTCTGGGGAGGCCTCAGGAAGCTTCTAATCATGGTGAAAGGAGAGTCACACATGGCAGGAGCAGGAGCAAGAAAGGCAGCGGGGAGGTGCTGTGCTCTTAAACCAGCAGATCTCCTCAGGAGAGCTGTCAGTATTGTGAGGACCGCATCAAGGGGGTGGTGCTAAATCATTCATGAGAAGCAGCCCTCACAATCCAGTCACCTCCCATTAGGCCCCACCTCCAACACTGGGGATTACACTTGAACATGAGATTTTGGTGGGGCACAGATTCAAATCACATCGCACCCTGAGCCTTTGCTCGGGTGCTCCCTGGAATTGTCTTGTCTTAATCTCACCCCAGCCCCCTGAGCTAGTGCACTCCAGGAGTGCACTGTCCATTGTCTAGATGAAGTCAAGGTTCAGAGATCCCAAGCCAGTTGCCCTGTGAGTGGGTGCTACAGTTGGGATGCCTGTGTCCTAATCACTGGGCACTAGTTATGCCAGGGAGAGGCGTGGAATGAACAGTCTTCCTTAGGCTATTCTGGAAGGATTCCTTTGCACTTTGGAGCTCACAGGGTGTGTGTGTGTGTGTGTGTGTGTGTGTGTGTGTGTGTGTGTCTTTGAGGGAGTTGTGAAAAAAGATGGCCTCATTTGATTGTCTATCCTGACTTGCAAAGTCTGAGAAGTTGGAGAGACCCTATCTGCTTTATGCCCCTTGTCTTAGCCTATGATCTAATGTTGCTTTGAGCTACAGCATTGTGCTGACACAGCCTCAGGGACAGGTTGGAACCGGTTTGAGATCATTACCTTGGCCCAGTTCTTTCTCTGCTGGCCTGTGTCACATATACGTGTGTCGATTGAAGGAAGTAAGAGTGTGAGGGCATGCGTGTCTCCAGGCCAGCGCATCACTGCAGGTGAAAAGCCAAGAACTCTCGTGATTGTAGGACAGGCCAGGAATACTGATGAACTACTGGAGAATCAGAGTAGAACTCTGAACTTTTGCACTCCAATTTCAGAAAGAAACTCAAGTCTAAGCAACTCTTTGGAGGAAAAGGCCATTTGCAGCTGACACCTGAGCTTGCTTCTCTGCTACCTGTCTTCTAAAGGAGGTTTTAAAAGACTCTGTTCACAGCTGGGTGTTTCAGAGTCTTCCACTGGACAAGATGGCAGATGCTATCCCTGTGGTGAACACTATCTTTGAACAGAGCTTCTGAAATACAAATGATTTTCTTTATTACCAGCCTTAGTATGGAAGATGGTAGGCCCCAAAGTGCATGCAATTATAGAATCCTAAGACGGCAGATCCGGAACACGCCTTAGAGATTGTCGAGGCAGACCTGCTGCTTTTCTGAACAGCATGCTCCTGAGAACATGGCTGTGTCTTCCATGCTGTCTCTCGGGGTTTAGCATAGTGACTGAAGGGGAAACTGAGGCTTAGAGAGGTACAGAACTTGTCCGTTAATCAGGGGATAGTTCACTGGCAAACAGACCATGGGTAGGTGAATCCAGGGGCCAAAATAAGGAATTGCTAAGGAAGAGACAAGATGCAAATACTTAGGAAGGGAAGAGCTGGAAGAAGCCTCAGGAAATTCTCTGACTTTCTCTATACACATAGGGAAACTGAGGCTAAATGCGGTTAAAAGGGCTCCTGTGGAAGATCACACAACTGACCTGTCACAAATAGACCTAGTGCTGAAATCCAAACCTCCTTGTAATTGATTTGTTGTATATTCTGTGAAAAAGTCTCTTAAACAAGAATAAATTTTTCTTCTCCTGCAGGTTTTATCAGTGACGAAGTTGAAAAGAAGAAGTTAGATCGATGGGTAACTTATTAGTCTCACCTCTGTAGTGGAAAAGGCAGATTAAAAAAAGGGACTCCATTGCCAAAGGTGTCACTGACTTACACTTTCTGCTAGAATAAAGTTATTTCTGGGGTTGGATTTCTCCTGGTCTCAGTCTCTCTCTCTCTCTCTCTCTCTCTCTCTCTCTCTCTCTCTCTCTCTCTCCCCCCCTCTCTCTCTCTCTCCCCCCCTCTCTCTCGGTCTCTCTCTCTCCCTCTCCCTCTCCCTCGGTCTCTCTCTCTCCCTCTCGGTCTCTTTCTCTCTCTCCCCCTCTCAGTCTCTCTCTCGGTCTCTCGATCTCTCTCTCGGTCTC
Source organism: Callithrix jacchus (assembly GCF_049354715.1). Taxonomy (NCBI): domain Eukaryota; kingdom Metazoa; phylum Chordata; class Mammalia; order Primates; family Cebidae; genus Callithrix; species Callithrix jacchus. The sequence continues at coordinate 6,876,222 of NC_133508.1, read as the reverse complement.
TCTCTCCCTCAGTCTCTCTCTCTCTCTCTCTCTCGGTCTCTGTCTCTCTCGGTCTCTCTCTCTCTCTCTCGGTCTCTCTCTCCCTCGGTCTCTCTCTCCCTCGGTCTCTCTCTCCCTCGGTCTCTCTCTCCCTCGGTCTCTCTCTCCCTCTCTCTCAGTCTCTCTCTCCCTCTCGGTCTCTTTCTCTCTCTCCCCCTCTCAGTCTCTCTCTCGGTCTCTGTCTCTCTCGGTCTCTCACTCTCTCGGTCTCTCACTCTCTCGGTCTCCCTCTCTCTCTCTCTCCCTCTCAGTCTCTCTCTCGGTCTCTCTCTCTCTCGGTCTCTCTCTCTCGGTCTCTCTCTCCCTCAGTCTCTCCCTCTCTCTCTCTCCCCCTCGGTCTCTCTCTCTCTCGGTCTCTGTCTCTCTCTCTCTCGGTCTCTGTCTCTGTCTCTGTCGGTCTCTCTGTCTCTCAGTCTCTCGGTCTCTCTCGATCTCTCTCGGTCTCTCTGTCTCTCGGTCTCTCTCTCGGTCTTTCTTTCTCGGTCTCTCTCGATCTCTCTTTCTCTCTCGATCTCTCTTTCTCCCTCGGTCTCTCTCTCTCTCTCGGTCTCTCTCTCCCTCAGTCTCTCTCAGTCTCTCTCTCTCTCCCCCTCGGTCTCTCTCTCTCCCTTGGTCTCTCTCTCTCCCTCTCTCCCTCGGTCTCTCTCTCCCTCTCCCTCAGTCTCTCTCTCCCTCGGTCTCTCTCTCCCTCTCCCTCAGTCTCTCTCTCCCTCGGTCTCTCTCTCTCGCTCCCTCGGTCTCTCTCTCTCTCCCTCGGTCTCTCTCTCCCTCGGTCTCTCTCTCCCTCTCTCTCAGTCTCTCTCTCCCTCTCTCTCAGTCTCTCTCTCCCTCTCGGTCTCTTTCTCTCTCTCCCCCTCTCAGTCTCTCTCTCGGTCTCTGTCTCTCTCGGTCTCTGTCTCTCTCGGTCTCTCACTCTCTCGGTCTCCCTCTCTCTCTCTCTCCCTCTCAGTCTCTCTCTCGGTCTCTCTCTCTCTCGGTCTCTCTCTCTCGGTCTCTCTCTCCCTCAGTCTCTCCCTCTCTCTCTCTCCCCCTCGGTCTCTCTCTCTCTCGGTCTCTGTCTCTGTCTCTGTCGGTCTCTCTGTCTCTCAGTCTCTCGGTCTCTCTGTCTCTCGGTCTCTCTCTCGGTCTTTCTTTCTCGGTCTCTCTCGATCTCTCTTTCTCTCTCGATCTCTCTTTCTCCCTCGGTCTCTCTCTCTCTCTCGGTCTCTCTCTCCCTCAGTCTCTCTCAGTCTCTCTCTCTCTCCCCCTCGGTCTCTCTCTCTCCCTTGGTCTCTCTCTCTCCCTCTCCCCCTCGGTCTCTCTCTCCCTCTCCCTCAGTCTCTCTCTCCCTCGGTCTCTCTCTCTCTCTCCCTCGGTCTCTCTCTCTCTCGGTCTCTGTCTCTCTCTCTCTCGGTCTCTGTCTCTGTCTCTGTCGGTCTCTCTGTCTCTCAGTCTCTCGGTCTCTCTCGATCTCTCTCGGTCTCTCTGTCTCTCGGTCTCTCTCTCGGTCTTTCTTTCTCGGTCTCTCTCGATCTCTCTTTCTCTCTCGATCTCTCTTTCTCCCTCGGTCTCTCTCGGTCTCTCTCTCCCTCAGTCTCTCTCAGTCTCTCTCTCTCTCCCCCTCGGTCTCTCTCTCTCCCTTGGTCTCTCTCTCTCCCTCTCCCCCTCGGTCTCTCTCTCCCTCTCCCTCAGTCTCTCTCTCCCTCGGTCTCTCTCTCTCTCTCCCTCGGTCTCTCTCTCTCTCCCCCTCGGTCTCTCTCTCTCTCTCTCTCTCGGTCTCTCTCTCCCTCAGTCTCTCCCTCTCTCTCTCCCCCCCTCGGTCTCTCTCTCTCTCTCTCTCTCTCGGTCTCTCTCTCTCTCCCTCAGTCTCTCTCGGTCTCCCTCTCTCTCTCTCCCTCGGTCTCTCTCTCCCTCTCTCTCAGTCTCTCTCTCCCCCTCTCAGTCTCTCTCTCGGTATCTCGGTCTCTCTCTCGGTCTCTCTCTCCCTCAGTCTCTCCCTCTCTCTCTCTCGGTCTCTGTCTCTCTCGGTCTCTCTCTCTCTCTTGGTCTCTCTCTCTCTCGGTCTCTCTCTCCCTCAGTCTCTCCCTCTCTCTCCCTCGGTCTCTCTCTCCCTCTCCCTCAGTCTCTCTCTCCCTCGGTCTCTCTCTCTCTCCCCCTCGGTCTCTCTCTCTCTCTCTCAGTCTCTCCCTCTCTCTCTCTCCCCCTCGGTCTCTCTCTCTCGGTCTCTCTCTCCCTCAGTCTCTCTCTCTCTCGTGCGCTCTCTCTCTCTCGGTCTCTCTCTCCCTCAGTCTCTCTCGGTCTCCCTCTCTCTCTCCCTCGGTCTCTCTCTCTCTCTCTCAGTCTCTCTCTCCCCCTCTCAGTCTCTCTCTCGGTCTCTCGATCTCTCTCTCGGTCTCTCTCTCCCTCAGTCTCTCCCTCTCTCTCCCTCTCCCTCAGTCTCTCTCCCCCTCGGTCTCTCTCTCTCTCTCCCCCTCGGTCTCTCTCTCTCTCTCCCCCTCGGTCTCTCTCTCTCTCTCTCTCTCTCTCTCTCTCTCTCGGTCTCTCTCTCTCCCTCTCTCTCTCTCTCGGTCTCTCTCTCTCCCTCTCTCTCGGTCTCTCTCTCTCCCTCTCTCTCTCGGTCTCTCTCTCTCCCTCTCTCTCTCTCTCGGTCTCTCTCTCTCCCTCTCCCTCGGTCTCTGTCTCTCTCTCTGTCTCTCTCTCTCTCTCTCGGTCTCTCTCTCCCTCAGTCTCTCTCGGTCTCCCTCTCTCTCTCTCTCGGTCTCTCTCTCTCCCTCGGTCTCTCTCTCCCTCTCTCTCAGTCTCTCTCTCCCTCTCTCTCAGTCTCTCTCTCCCCCTCTCTCAGTCTCTCTCTACCCCTCTCAGTCTCTCTCTCGGTCTCTCGATCTCTCTCTCGGTTTCTCTCTCCCTCAGTCTCTCCCTCTCTCTCCCTCGGTCTCTCTCTCCCTCTCCCTCAGTCTCTCTCTCCCTCGGTCTCTCTCTCTCTCCCCCTCGGTCTCTCTCTCTCTCGCTCTCGGTCTCTCTCTCTCTCTCTCTGTCTCTCTCTCTCTCTCTCGGTCTCTCTCTCCCTCAGTCTCTCCCTCTCTCTCTCCCCCCCTCGGTCTCTCTCTCTCTCCCTCAGTCTCTCTCGGTCTCTCTCTCTCTCTCGTGCGCTCTCTCTCTCTCGGTCTCTCTCTCCCTCAGTCTCTCTCGGTCTCCCTCTCTCTCTCCATCGGTCTCTCTCTCCCCCTCGGTCTCTCTCTCTCCCTCTCTCTCAGTCTCTCTCTCCCCCTCTCAGTCTCTCTCTTGTTCTCTCGATCTCTCTCTCGGTCTCTCTCTCCCTCAGTCTCTCCCTCTCTCTCTCTCGGTCTCTGTCTCTCTCGGTCTCTCTCTCTCTCTTGGTCTCTCTCTCTCTCGGTCTCTCTCTCCCTCAGTCTCTCCCTCTCTCTCTCTCCCCCTCGGTCTCTCTCTCTCTCTCTCGGTCTCTGTCTCTCTCTGTCTCTGTCAGTCTCTCTGTCTCTCAATCTCTCGGTCTCTCTCTTGATCTCTCTTGGTCTCTCTCTCGGTCTCTCTTTCTCGATCTCTCTTTCTCCCTCAGTCTCTCTCGGTCTCTCTCTCTCGTGTGCTCTCTCTCCCTCAGTCTCTCTCTCTCCCTCTCCCTCTCCCTCGGTCTCTCTCTCTCCCCCTCTCCCTCAGTCTCTCTCTCTCCCTCTCCCTCAGTCTCGGTCTCTCTCTCTCTCTCGGTCTCTCTCTCTCTCTCTCCCCCTCTCAGTCTCTCTCTCGGTCTCTCTCTCTCTCTCCCTCTCAGTCTCTCTCTCGGTCTCTCTCTCTCTCTCGGTCTCTCTCTCGGTCTCCCTCTCCCTCAGTCTCTCCCTCTCTCTCTCTCCCCCTCGGTCTCTCTCTCGGTCTCGCGCTCTCTCTCTCTCGGTCTCTCTCTCTCTCAGTCACACAGACCGAGAGAGAGAGAGAGAGAGAGGGAGAGACAGAGAGAGACAGAGACCGGGAGAGAGAGAGAGAGAGAAAGAGAGACCGAGGGGGAGAGAGACCGAGGGAGAGGGAGAGAGAGAGACTGAGGGAGAGAGAGACCGAGAGAGAGATCAAGAGACTGAGAGAGAGGGAGAGGGAGACCGAGAGACCGTCTCTCTGTCTCTCAATCTCTCGGTCTCTCTCTCGGTCTCTCTTTCTCTCTCTCTCTCCCGATCTCTCTCTCGGTCTCTCTCTCCCTCAGTCTCTCCTTCTCTCTCTCTCTCTCTCTCGGTCTCTCTCTCCCTCAGTCACAGAGACAGAGAGAGACAGAGACCGAGAGAGAGAGAGAGAGACCGAGGGAGAGAGAGAGAGACCGAGGGGGAGAGAGACTGAGGGAGAGAGAGACCGAGAGAGAGATCGAGAGACCTAGAGAGAGACTGAGAGAGAGGGAGAGAGAGACCGAGGGGGAGAGAGACTGAGGGAGAGAGAGAGACTGAGGGAGAGAGAGACCGAGAGAGAGATCGAGAGACCGAGAGAGAGACTGAGAGGAGGGGAGAGAGAGAGAGAGAGAGAGAGAGGGAGACCGAGAGACCGTCTCTCTGTCTCTCAATCTCTCGGTCTCTCTCTCGGTCTCTCTTTCTCCCTCAGTCTCTCTCTCTCTCTTGGTCTCTCTCTCCCTCGGTCTCTCTCTCCCTCTCTCTCGGTCTCTCTCTCCCTCTCGGTCTCTCCCTCGGTCTCTCTCTCTCTCTCTCGGTCTCTGTCTCTCTCTTTCTCGGTCTCTCTCTCTCGGTCTCTCTCTCCCTCAGTCTCTCTCTCTCCCTCTCCCTCTCCCTCAGTCTCTCTCTCTCCCTCTCCCTCGGTCTCTCTCTCTCCCTCCCCCTCGGTCTCTCTCTCTCCCTCGGTCTCTCTCTCTCCCTCTCCCTCGGTCTCTCTCTCTCTCCCCCTCGGTCTCTCTCGGTCTCTCTCTCTCCCTCTCAGTCTCTCTCTCGGTCTCTCTCTCCCTCGGTCTCTCCCTCTCGATCTCTCTCTCGGTCTCTCTCTCCCTCTCTCTCTCTCTCTCGGTCTCTCTCTCCCTCTCTCTCAGTCTCTCTCTCCCTCTCTCTCAGTCTCTCTCTCCCTCTCTCTCAGTCTCTCTCTCCCTCTCGGTCTCTTTCTCTCTCTCTCCCTTGGTCTCTTCCTGTGTCTCTCTCTCTCGGTCTCTCTCTCTCGGTCTCTCTCTCTCGGTCTCTCTCTCTCTCTTGGTCTCTGTCTCCCTTGGTCTCTTCCTGTGTCTCTCTCTCTCGGTCTCTCTCTCCCTCTCGGTCTCTTTCTCTCTCTCTCCCTCTCAGTCTCTCTCTCGATCTCTCTCTCGGTCTCTCTCTCTCTCCCTCCCTCTCTCTCTCGGTCTCTGTCTCTCTCGGTCTCTCTCTCCCTCGGTCTCTCTCTCCCTCTCTCTCAGTCTCTCTCTCGGTCTCTGTCTCCCTCAGTCTCTCTCTCTCTCTCTCCCTCTCGGTCTCTCTCTCTCTCTCTCCCTCTCTCTCTCTCGGTCTCTCTCTCTCTCTCTCCCTCTCTCTCTCTCGGTCTCTCAATCTCTCTCTCAGTCTCTCCCTCGGTCTCTCTCTCTCTCAGTCTCTGTCTCTCTCTCTCTCGGTCTCTCTCTCTCTCTCGGTCTCTCTCTCTCTCGGTCTCTCTCTCCCTCGGTCTCTCTCTCCCTCGGTCTCTCTCTCCCTCTCTCCCTCTCGGTCTCTCGATCTCTCTCTCGGTCTCTCGATCTCTCTCTCGGTCTCTCTCTCCCTCAGTCTCTCTCTCGGTCTCTCTCTCTCTCTCTCCCTCTCGGTCTCTCTCTCTCTCGGTCTCTCTCTCCCTCAGTCTCTCCCTCTCCCTCTCTCTCGGTCTCTGTCTCTCAGTCTCTCTCTCTCTCGGTCTCTCCCTCGGTCTCTCTCTCCCTCAGTCTCTCTCGGTCTCTCTCTCTCGTGTGCTCTCTCTCTCTCGGTCTCTCTCTCCCTCTCTCTCGGTCTCTCTCTCCCTCTCTGTCTCTCGATCTTTCTCTCGGTCTCTCTCTCTCTCTTGGTCTCTCTCTCTGTCTCTCAGTCTCTCTCTCTCTCGGTCTCTCTCTCTCGGTCTCTCTCTCTCGATCTCTTTCTCGGTCTCTCTCTCCCTCGGTCTCTCTCTCTCTCTCGGTCTCTGTCTCTCTCTCTCTCTCCCTCTCGGTCTCTCTCTCCCTCTCAGTCTCTCTCTCTCTCTCTCCCTCTCAGTCTCTCTCTCCCTCGGTCTCTCTCTCTC